>NC_136967.1:38673970-38693970 GCF_032717465.1 Coenobita brevimanus
AGAGGACTTGATGATCCATCGGTACTAGGTCTTATATACAGTATACTAAGCAAGAAAATGAAATTAACGATATAACGTATCACCGTCCATTCGGCAAAACCGAGCATGCAGTATTAAATTGTAAATTCAGGGAGGCATATGAAGTTACCAGTAACAAGAGTTAAGAAAAGAGTCTAAACTACAAAAAAAAGGCAACTATTATGACCTGAAGAAGTACTTCTTAGAAACAGATTGGGAAAAGGAGCTTAAAGGACAAAATTCAATATTATATATAGAAAATTCTGTGATCTTTATGAAACAGGAGATCAAAGTTACATCCTTCAGCACAATGAAACAGAAATGAAAATAAAGATATGGTTTAATACAGAATGTAAAAAAAAATCTAAAGAAAAAAAGACTTGCTGTGGAATAGGTGCAGAAGACAAAATAGTGAGAGGGCATGTAACAACTATAAACAGGCAAGAAATGATTATACAAAGATAAGGAGGGAGACTCAGAGACAGTTTGAGGAATACATTGTAAATAAAAGTAATCAACCTAAGCTATTTTACAGCTACATACGAAACAAAACCAAAATTTAAGATAAAATGCGATCCATTATGTATTAGGGGATCATCTATACACAAGAGAAACATATCTGTGAAGCACTAAATAAAAACTTCCAATCAGGTTTTACAGAAGAAAATAATTTTGAAAGAGACGATATGGAATATGCATGCCCACACATATTACCAGATAGCTATACAAATATCTGAAATAGAAGTACAATTAGACAAGAGAAAAACAAATGGTCCTGATGAAATATCAGGTTGGGTGCTACAGGAGTGTGCAGAAGAGTTAAGCAGACCAATATATTTAATATTCAAGGAATCCATATGTCAAGGTAAACTATCTGATATTTGAAAGAAAGCAAACATTGTTAACCTATTCAAGAAAGGGAATAGACAAAATCCACTCAAATATCGACCAGTAGGCTATCACTGACCAGTGTTGTAAGATACTAGAAAAGCTGATAGAGAAATGTTTGGGAAAACCATCTAGAAGAACACAGTGTGATAACAGAAAGGCAGTTCCGTTTTAGAAAGGGAAAATCATGTGTTACTAATCTATTAAGCTCCTATGATAGAGTTACGGAAACATTACAGAAAAGAGAAGAAAGCATTTGACAGAGTACCACACCAAAGACTTTTATGGAAACTGTACCATCAAGGAGATATCCAAGGATGTCTGTATCGTTGGATGCAGGATTTTCTCAGAAAAAGGGAAATGAAAACAGTATCAAGGGGAAATTACTGATCATGGGGGGAAGTGACTAGCAGAGTTCCACAGGGCTTAGTGCTGGCACCAATTACGTTTTTAGTATACATTAATGATATAGACAGTAACAGTGGAAATGGAAGCTATCTAAATATGTTTGAGGGTGACGCAAAAATACAAAGGAAAATTACTTACACAGATTCTTGCAAAGAGCTGCAAGAATTAAATAAGCTTCATGAGTGGAACAATAGATGGCAATTGGGATTTAATGTGAACAAGTGTCATGTGATTAAGTTTGGTAAAGGTGAAAAAAGACCTGATTGGGATTATTAGTTAGAAGTTAGGAAGATCAACCCTACATATATCAGAAACGGAGAAGGAACTAGGATTGATTATCAGTAACAGACTATCTCCAGCTGACCACATCAGTGAGAAGGTAAGTAACATGTATACACAGCTTGCTAATATGAGAACAGCATTCTCATATATAAATGAAGACATGCTGTACCGTAGGATTAAAGAGTTTTCCACAGTAATACGTATTAAGTTTTTGTGCTTTTACACTACTTGCATATTATTATTAACCCTGGACTTACTCTCTCTAATTGGATTTACCTGCCTATAACTGCTGTTTTCAACACTCCCCATTACTGATGAATTAAACAATCCATAACATCTCTTAATTCACCAGTTACAGTTCGTGTCTTCAGTAATACGTTATTAAGAAAAAAATTTGTCATACGTAATGTTAATATGTGCTATATTGTATTATGAATTAATGAAAAGTGATCCATTCGGTAAAATTTCAGGTTAAACATGAAATGGTCTTAGGGGTCCCACACATAAATCCGAGACATCTGATAATCCGAATGATTCTTGGTCAACTGCCATTCGGATTAATGGACTTTTACTGTGTGTGTGTGTGTGTGTGTGTGTGGGGGGGGGGTGTATATATATATATATATATATATATATATATATATATATATATATAGATAGATAGATAGATAGATAGATAGATAGATAGATAGATAGATATAGATATATATAAACAGAAACGGGATAATGGCATAATAAATATTATAATAGATGAAGGAACATTATAGCCTACGTGTTGCAACAAAAAAATGGTTGTAAGAAAGCGAGAAAAAATTAGAACAAGGAACACTCAGGTGGTGCAAAACCCAAGTCGTTGAGGTGGACCAAGAGATAAATGTTTGACATTCCCTTCTGTCCATGAACTTCAGCAGTGGTGTTCCTAGTGCAGAGGGCAGTCAATTGCACTAGCATTGAATACCACTGGGTGTCTATATCCAGTGTGTCATTGTATATGCATGACAATGCCAGAGGCAGTTGTGATGTGGAACTTTCCGGTCTAAATCCAAATTGTCTGCTGCCGTTTAGGAGGTGTTAGTCCAAGAATTATTTAGGTGATCAATTAATTTTTCAATTATTTCCGTGTAACCAACAGAATCTATATCAAGCAATTATTTGAGGATGGTCTGAGGTAGAGTATATCTTGTGTACTGGGATGAAACAGACATCTTTTCACGATTTCGACAATACTCTCGTCTGTAAGAAAGTCTAAAATAATATTTTGCAAGGAAAGGCAGGCCAATTGGCATAATCCTGCAGTGTATGTGGATTAGTGTCGCCAGCTTCAGTGGCTTTCCTGAACTGTCGTTTATCAAAGCAGCTTATGTGCCATATGCTTTGCTGCTGAATATCAATGTCCCATCACTGTTGACATTGTTTGGCAAGGCCTTGTTTTTCTTCTCATAGCATCATTTCTGTTTTGTACCCATCTGACAACCCTTTCCTTTCCTTTTGTGGACAGATTAATAAATTATATGGATTTTTGCAGCTCTTTGTGTGTGTGTGTGTGTGTGTGTGTGTGTGTGTGTGTGTGTGTGTGTGTGTGTGTGTGTGTTCTTACCTAATTGTTCTTACCTAATTGTATCTTTACAGGAATGAGTCAAGCTCGTACTGTCCCGTGTCTTAAACCATATTTATCGTACATATCCTTAAATCTGTGAATTGTTTTGGCACACACTATTTCATTCGGTAGTGCATTCCATTGATCAATTGCTCTGTTTGGGAAACTGAATTTCCTGACGTCTTTATCACCTCTCTTCTTATGCAGTTTTTTGCAGTGTCCTCTTGCTGATGCTTCTCCATATGTTAAGTATTCATTTATGTCTATTTTGTCCTTCCCTGATATGCACTTATATAGCATTATCATGTCACCTCTTTTCCTTCTCTCCTGTAGTGTTGGTAGATTCAGTTTGTTTAGTCTTTCTTCGTAGCTTAGCTCCCTTAAGCTTGGTATTCATCTTGTAGCGGCCCTTTGAACTTTTTCAATCTCCCCTATGTGCTTTTTGAGATGAGGACTCCAGACTACTGATGCATATTCCAGGGTTGGTCTAATGAATGATGTCATTATCCTTCTTAGCATGTCTTCATTTATGTATGTGAATGCTATTCTCATATTTGCAAGCAGTGTATACATGTTCCGTACCTTCTCGCTGATGTGGTCAGCCGGAGATAGTCTGTTATTGATAATCACACCTACGTCTTTCTCTCTTTTTTTATGTGTATAAGGTTTTATTTCCTAACTTATAATCCCAATCAGGTCTTTTTTCACTTTTACCAAACTTGATTACATGACACTTGTCCACATTGAATTCCATTTGCCATGTACTACTCCATTCACGAAGTTTATTTAATTCTTCTTGTAGCTCTTTACAAGAGTCTGTGTTACTAATTCTCCTTTGTATTTTTGCATCATCTGCAAACATATTCAGATAGCTCTCATTTCCAGTGTTACAGTTTATATCATTTATATACACTAAGAACATGACTGGTGCCAGCACTGAACCCTGTGGTACTCCACTAGTCACTTCTTTCCATGATGAGTAGTTTCCTCTTAATACTGTTCTAATTTCTCTTTTTATGAGAAAGTCTTGCATCCAACAAAACAGTTTGCCTCGAATTCCTTCTTGATGGTACAATTTCCATAAAAGTCTTTGGTGTGGTACTGTGTCAAAAGCTTTCTTGAAATCTAAATAGATACTGTCCACCCATCCTTCCCTTTCCTGTATTGTGTTTGTTACTCTGTCATAGTAGCTCAACAGATTAGTAACACATGATTTTCCTTTTCTGAAACCAAACTGTCTTTCTGTTATCATACTGTGTTCTTCTAGATGATTTACCCAAGCTTTTTTTATAAGCTTTTCTAATACCTTGCTTACAACACTGGTCAGTGACAGTGGTCGGTAGTTGAGTGGATTTTGTCTATTTCCTTTCTTGAATAAGGGGACAATGTTTGCTTTTTTCCAAATATCAGGTAGTTTACCTTGACTCAAGGATTTCTTGAAAATTAAAAATAATGGTTTACTTAACTCCTTTGCACATTCTCGTAGTACCCAACATGCAATTTCATCAGGACCACTTGCTTTTCCTCTGTCTAATCTACTTAACTCCTCCTGTATTACTTTTTCTGCTATTTGTATATCTGGTAGTATGTGTGGACATGCATGCTCCACATAGTCCCTCTCACATTTTTTTTCTTCTGTAAAAACTAATTGGAAATTCTTATTTAGTGCTTCACAAATATCTTTCTCTTGTGTATAAGTGATTCCCTCGTCCGTAATGTATTGTATTATATCTTTTACTTTGGTTTTGCTTCTGATATAGCTGTAAAACAGCTTTGGTTGATCACTACTTTTATTTATTATATCCTCCTCAAACTGTTTTTGGGCTTCCCTCCTTATTCTTGTATATTCGTTTCTTGCCTGTTTGTAATTTTTTTTTTTTTTTTTTTTTAATGCGAGGAAGAAGGAACCAAAGGCCATGGCCCGCAGTAACAGTTCCCTCCAAGAGAAAAACAAAATACAATAGAGAGCCAAATTCAAGATCCGATCATTTTGAGATGCCTGGACACACTGCGTTTGAAAGACTGGAGATCATAGGCAGCAGGAAATACAGACAGAGGGAGACAGTTCCAGAGTTGACCTGTTGCATAAATGAAAGACTGGGAGTAACGGTTAACTCTTGCATTAGAGAGTTGGACAGAAAAGGGATGAGAGTTTGCTGCCAGACGGGTGCTACGCACCCGTCGTAGAGGTGGAGGAATGCAAGCAGACAGTTCAGAGGAGCAGTGACCATTAAAGTAGCGATAGAAAAGAGATAAAGATGCAACAGTGCGGCGAAGAGACAGAGGTTGAAGGGAGTCAGTAAGAGGAGGAGAGTTAATGAGATGAAAAGCCTTTGACTCCACCCTATTGAGTAGAGCTGTATGTGGGGAGCCTCCCCACACATGAGAGTTGTACTCCACACAGGGGCGGATAAAACCTCTGTATAGAGTCAACAATTGTGCAGGGGTAAAGAAAGAGCGGAGTCGGCTTAGCACACCCAATCTCTTAGAAGCAGATTTTACAAGAGATGTAATATGATCTTTCCAAGATAAGTCCCGAGTAAATGAAACCCTAAGCATGTTCAAGGATGATGCAGGATTAAGCTGAATATTATTAAACATTAATGGGTATACCTGTGGAAGATTTTGTCGGGTTGATAGGTGTAAGAACTGAGTCTTAGATGCATTAAAGACAACCATATTATTTTTACCCCAGTCAGCGATACGAGCCAAGTCAGACATTAGGTGTGCCATAGCCTCATCCCTTGTTTCTTGAAGTAACTGTTGAGATGGGCGTTGCGGGAACCGAATGGAAAGGTGAAGGGTGGGGTCATCAGCGTATGAGTGGATAGGGTTAGATGTACAGCTTAGAAGATCATTGATGAATAAAAAGGAAGAGAGTTGGTGATAGGACAGAGCCTGAGGAACACCACTGTTGATAGATCTAGGAGAAGAACGATGGCCGTCTACAACAGCGGCTATAGAACGACCAGAAAGGAAGCTAGCGATGAAGGCACAGATAGAAGGATAGAAACCGTAGGAGGGCAGTTTGGAAATTAAAGATTTATGCCAGACTCGATCGAAAGCCTTTGAGATGTCAAGTGCAATGGCAAAGCTTTCGCCAAAGTCCCGAAAGGAGGATGACCAGGAGTCTGAAAGGTAGGTGAGAAGATCGCCAGTGGAGCGTCCCTGACGGAACCCATACTGACGATCGGAAAGAAGGTTGTGATAGGAAAGATGCCTTAAAATTTTTCTATTAAGAATTGACTCGAAAACTTTTGAAATACAGGACGTTAAAGCAATTGGACGATAGTTGGAGGGTTGGGAGTGGTCACCCTTCTTTGGGACTGGCTGAATGAGAGCAAACTTCCAGCAAGAAGGAAAGGTACAAGTTGACAGACAAAGGCGAAAGAGTTTGCCTAGGCAGGGTGTAAGCACAGAAGCACAGTTCTTGAGAACAACAGGAGGGACCCCATCAGGCCCATATGCCTTGTTAGTACTGAGGCCAGTGATGGCAGAAAATACATCAACTGAAGAAATTTTAATGTCAGCCATGAGGAAGTCAGAGGGGAGAAGTGATGGAGGAACAGCACCGGAATCGTCTAAGGTGGAATTGGAGGAGAAAGTCTGTGCGAAGAGATCTGCTTTATCAGTAGAAGAAATAGCTACAGAACCATCAGAGTAGAAAAGAGGAGGGAAGGATGATGAGGTAAAGTTGTTAGAAAGATTTTTGGGAAGGTGCCAGAAGGAGCGGGAAGAATTCAAGTTGGAGAGTTGAGAGCATTTAGAATGGATGAAATTATTTTTAGTAGAGCGAAGAACAGACTTAGCACGATTCCGGGCAGAAACGTAAAGATGATGTGATTCAGGTGTGGGTTGGCTCCGGTACCTTTTGTAGGCCCTCTCCTTGTTGCGGACAGCATTAGAACAAGCGTGATTAAACCAAGGCTTTCTTGCGTTAGTCAAAGGATATGAGAAAGGAATGTATGCTTCCATGCCCGAGAGAATAACCTCCGTAATGCGCGAGGCACACTCAGATGGCTCCCGGCCATGGAAGCAATAATCATTCCAGGGAAAATCAAAGAAGTACTGCCTGAGGGCCTCCCAGTTCGCGGCTCCAAAGTGCCACAGACGACGTTTCCCTGGAGGGTCCACAGGCCGTACCGGAGTGATAGGACAGGTTAAGGTAATAAGGTTGTGATCGGAGGAGCCCAACGGAGAGAAAAGATTAACAGAGTAAGCAGAAGGATTAGTTGTGAGGAAGAGGTCAAGTATGTTGGAGCTCTCTCCAAGGCAGTCAGGGATACGGGTAGGGTGCTGTACAAGCTGCTCTAGGTCATTAAGGATAGAAAAGATGTAGGCTTGTTCACCAGGTGGATCCGTGAAAGGAGAGGAGAGCCAAAGGTGGTGGTGAACATTGAAATCTCCAAGAATGGAGATTTCAGAGAAAGGAGAAATGGACAGAATGTGTTCCATCGTAGAAGTAAGATAGTCAAAGAATTTTTGATAGTCAGTAGAATTAGGGGATAAGTAAACAGCACAGATATATTTAGTCAGAGAATGACAGGAAAGCCGAAGCCAGAGTGTGGAGAATTCAGAAGAATCAAGTTCAGGAACACGAGAGCAAGATAAGTCGTTGCGTATGTATACACAACAGCCACCTTTGGCTTTGAAATGAGTATAGAGAAAGTAGGAGGATACAGAAAAGGGTTTGCTGTCGATTGCCTCAGACAGCTGAGTCTCCGTCAGAAAAAGAAGGTGAGGTTTAGAGGAGGAGAGGTGGTGCTCAACAGAGCGAAAGTTAGATGAAAGGGGGCATTTATGGTCCCCCCCCCTGGGGACTCCGAGGCTTGATTAATAGACGCCATTTGTGTTGATTTTTGAAAAGGAAGTGTAGTGTGTACTGTGCATGTAGTTTGGTGAAGATAGTTAGAGAAATTTGTACTGGAGAGCATGCTGGCCTACTCTCTGTGTAACTGAGACACTGAAAAAGTTCAGCAAAGGGGGATGGTCAGGAACTAGTCCTGAGGGCTGATGAAACGGGAGCTCCAGCACTCCCTGTCATCAGCTTTCCATCCACCTCGGGAGTACTGCCCTGCTCGACTGGTGCTACCCTTTCACTATTGTGTCTTCTGTATCTATTCCACAACAAATCTTTTCTTTCTTTTGATTTTTTACATTCTGTATTGAACCATTTCTGTATTTTCTTATCTGCTTCTTTGTGCTGTGGGATGTACTTCTGGACTCCTATTTCATAAAATTCACAGAATTTTTTATGTACAGCATTTAAATCTTGTCCTCTAAGCTCATTTTCCCAATTAACTTCTAAGAACAACTTCTTTAGGTATTGATAATTTCCCTTTTTATAGTTTAGGCTCTTTTTGTAACTATCATTGCTGTTTACTATGTCATATGCTATCCTGAAGTTATAATTTAGTACTGCATGATCGCTTTTGCCGAGTGGAGGGTGATATATTAAACTGTCAATATCATTTTCTTGCCTAGTAAATATTAGATCTAGCACTGAAGGTACATCAAGTCCTCTTTTTCGGGTGGTTTCCCTCACATGTTGCGTTAGGAAAAACTCTTGCACGAGATCCAGGAGCTTTTGGTCCCAACAACTCTCTTGGCTAATTATATCTAGAGTATGCCAATTTATATTTGTATTGAAATCCCCAGTTAGTATAATTCTTTCCGATTTCTCTTCCATTTTATGTAGTAATAATCTTAAACTCTGAATTGTACTCTCTGCTAGGTCCTCATATTCATCTCTTTCCCATGTGTTTGTTCTGGGTGGCATGTACAAATTGGTTACAATTACTTTACCTTCAGATGTGTTGATCTCTACTGCAATCAGTTCTACTTGTGATGGTATATCTAGTTTTATTTCATTGACTTTTAGATTTTTCTTAGTTAATATTATAATTCCTCCTCCTTTTTTTAAATTTCTGTCTCTTCTCCATATATTGTATTCCTCTAAGTTTAGTATGTCATTGGATATCCTTGGTGTTAATTTTGTTTCAGTTAGGCATATTATTTGTGGTTCATTTTCTCTGACATAATCATTCATCTCTAGTAATTTAGATACCATTCCATCCACATTTGAGTACATCAGCTTTATCAACTTGTTTATATACTTGTCATGACATGGTTCTACAACCTTCCTCCTTTTTATTCCATCCTGTTTGTATACCACTTTCGTACCTGCAATCCTATTACTATGTAAAAAAAATTCTTCTTCTCCTCTTCTGATTTTTTGCTTCCTCCCTTTTCTCTTTCAGTAATTCCAGTTCCTTTTGTGTTAGGCATCTTTTTATTCATACATTTTTGAACTCTTCTTTTTCCATAAGATTCTTTTGCATTTTTTAGTATCTCTTCCACAGTGTTTACACTCTGGAAAGTCACCTTTAAAGATCTTGTCTTGCTTTTCTCGTATTTCCCTAACCTTTTGTGTTCCTCTGTGTCTTTACTACAGATTTCCTCTGATACTTCTTTCAGTAAGCTCATTACATTTGCCATCTCCTTTTTGTCTCTTGTGATCTTGTTTTTTACTTCTTCCTCTTCTATACCAGTGATTACTATAAATTTGTTTATATCTACTGAATCTCTGACTAACTTTGGATTGTTTTGGATTATTCTTTTCAGTTCCTGTTTAATGCTTTTTTCCTCCACCCTTGTTTCTAAGTCTTTCTTTACTTTCACCATTTCAGCATACGTGGTTTCCACATCATTTTTGTAGCTTTGCACAGCTTCATTCACCTGTGTTATCTTCTCCTCAATATCACTGCTTTGGTCTATAAGACTGCTTACTTGCCTAATTGTCTCTGTGTCATTTTTGAACTCTTCCATAACACTTTCGTGATTGACTACTGTACTTGCCATTTCACTCATTTTCTTCCTAAGTGTACTCAATTCCACTGTTAGTTCACTGATGGTTGTGTCTTTCTTGTTGGCCTCCCTTCCTAGTTTTTCTATTTCTTCCTTTTGCAAGTGCATCTGCTTCTTTATTTCATCAATTTCATTTTTGAAAGCCATTTCTAGTTTGTGTACACGTTCAACCAGTCTATTGTGAGTCTCCACATCAACCAGTTCTTGGTAGAAATCATCATTTGGCTTTTTACCTTTATCTCTTTTCTTTTCCAAATTTGCTTTACTAAATTATGTATCCATTTTGCAATACTAAAAGTACAGAGAATGTACTTACATTCCCCGTGTTGCTGTAGTCTAAACAAACCTCAGCTGACTCAGCGCATTCTTTCGTCTTGGTTCACTTTTCTGTTTGAACAAGTCTTGTTTAAACTTATTATTTTTTTCCTTTTAATAATGAAAAATCATTTACTCTAACTGGTACAGAGCTTGACTCATACAAAGATACTAATTAAGGTAATGCCACTGGCCATGTTGGTTCGGTACGGAGCGCCGATGTCGCACGTCCGCCTCGATTGACTCCCTCTGTGTGTGTGTGTGTGTGTGTGTGTGTGTGTGTGTGTGTGTGTGTGCATTTCTTGATGCGGGTACATACTTTGTATTTTGTCTCTCAGCAAATTTACATCAACAGTATATCCAAACTAGGGATGGTCATCAAGCCTTGTGTGATATTTGTGAAGTGGAACAAACTACTCTTCCAAGCTGAGCACATGAATTGTTCATAGTGTCATACTTTTGGGTCTCCTGTCAGTTGAATGCCCTAGTTTGTGTGATGTATCTTCTATTGCACTGATGTCCAAGCAGCATGTTGCCATAAGTTATATTTCCAGGTACCTTTATCAAGTGGAGAAGTCAGATGGATATGCAACAAGACGTCACTGTAGTCAGAAGGTCCACCATATCTAGTGGTCGGCAGTTGACTATTCCACAAGGTAAGTCAGTAACTACTAGATAAAGTGAGTCACCTGCATTGTGACAAAACGCACGTAGTATGGCAACCCATGATCACAAACACATCTTGAAATATACCTCAAATTAAGTATTTGTTGAAACCATACCCATTTGTGACATTCAGACAGCAGTTTGTCTTCACGATGCCGTCCAGGTGCCAGATATATCAGTGGATCTGATCATTGTCACGCCGGGTGTTGGCAGCACAGCAGTGCACTGTTATTAATCTCTGTCTGTCTATCTGTCTGTCTGTCTATCTGTCTGTCTCTGTCTGTCTGTCTGTCTGTCTGTCTGTCTTTGTCTCTGTCTGTCTCTGTCTCTTTCTCTTTCTCTTTCTCTTTCTCTCTCTCTCTCTCTCTCTCTCTCTCTGTCTCCCTGTCTCTATCTGTCTCCCTGTCTCCCTGTCTCTATCTGTCTCCCTGTCTGTCTGTCTGTCTGTCTGTCTGTCTGTCTGTCCGTCTCTGTTTGTCTATCTGTCTGTCTGTCCGTCTCTGTTTGTCTATCTGTCTGTCTTTCCGTCTGTCTGTCTGTCTGTCTGTCTGTCTTTCTCTCTGTCTCTGTCTCTCTTTCTCTCTTTGTGTGTGTGTGTGTGTGTGTGTGTGTGTGTGTGTGTGTGTGTGTGTGTGTGTGTGTGTGTGTGTAGCTTTTTGTCAATTTGTCCGCTTTTCTATCAGACTGCCTGTACGTCTATCTGTCTATCTGTCTGTGTTTGTCTGTCAGTCTGTCTTTCTGTCAGTCTGTCTGTCTGTCTATCACTCTGTCTGTCTGTCTGTCTGTCTGTCTGTCTCTCTCTCTCTCTCTCTCTCTCTCTCTCTCTCTGTATGTGTGTGTGTGTGTGTGTGTGTGTGTGTGTAGCTTTTTGTCTATTTGTTCGTTTTTCTACCTGACTGTCTGTACGTCTATCTGTCTATGTCTGTGTATCTTTGTCTGTCTGTCTCTCAGTCTGTCTGTCTGTCCGTCTGTCTGTCTGTCTGTCTGTCTGTCTGTCTGTCTCTCTCTCTCTCTCTCTCTTTGTGTGTGTGTGTGTGTGTGTGTGTGTGTGTGTGTGTGTGTGTGTGTGAGTGTATTTAAGTGGGTGTGTGAGTGTGTATAAATATATATATATTTATACTGTATATATTTATATATATATATATATATATATATATATATATATATATATATATATATATATATATATATATATATATATTTATACTGTATATATATATATATATATATATATATATATATATATATATATATATATATATATATGCATTCATGGATCTGGAAAAAGGATATGACAAAATGGACAGAGAAGGATTGTGGAAAGTTTTGCACATGTAAGGTGTAGACGGTAAGCTATTAGGTGCCGTCAAGAGTTTTTATGATGGTAGTGAAGCATGTGTCAGAGTTAATGGGCATCTAAGTGAATGGTTCACAATCAGTGTGGGCGTGCGACAAGGTTGTGTGATGTCCTCATGGTTGTTCAATGTAAATATGGACGGGATGATGAGAGAAGTGAAAACACGAGTAATGGAGAGAGGGATGGCATTGGTAATGGATGGTGATGGATGGAATATCTCAAATTTGTTGTATGCTGATGATGCAGTACTGCTTGCAAGTACCGGACAAGAACTTGGTAGACTAGTGCAGAGTTTTCTGATGTCTGTAAGCGTCGTTCCATGAGAGTAAATGTAGAAAAAAGTAAAGTGATGGTTATTGAGAGAGAAGGTGACTCCCAGTGCAATGTAACAGTGAATGGAGAGAGACTGGAATTGGTGAGAGAATTCAAATACCTGGGTACAGTGATAGAAAAGAGAGGAAAATGTGCAAAAGAAGTTGAAAGTAGAGTGACACAGGGAAGAAAAGTAGCTGGTGCAATGAAGGCCTTGATAAGAAACAGAGGCTTGAGTGTTGCAGCTGCACGAGGCATACATGAAGGAGTGTTAGTGCCAACTTTAACATATGGATGTGAGACTATGGTGTGGCATGAAAATGAAAAGTCAAGAATAATAGCAGTGGAGATGGGACTGGTGAGGAATGTATGTGGAATACAGAGGGTGGATAGGATACGAAATAATGTGATTCGTGAAAGATGCGGAGTGAGGAAGTCGGTGAACACAAGAACTGAAGAGAGTGTACCGAGATGGTATGGTCATGTGGAGAGAATGGATAACAATAGAGTGGTGAAGAAGGTATATCTGAGTGAATTCGAAGGAGGGAGGAGGCGAGGTAGGCCAAGGAGAAGGTGGAGAGATATGATGGATGAATGTGTGAGGAAGAGAGGTTTGGAAGTCGGTGAGGCTAGGGAACTGCCAGGAGATCGAGCTGGCTGGATGAATTTTGTGAGATGTGCATGATCAGGGATTTTTGGCACCCTATTTTAACGTGGCAGCGTCTGGATTGACTCTGTCGGATACGATATGTGAAGCTACAGAACGTGGTGAATGTTTTTGGCATATCCGATAGAACCAGGATTCCGGGGGCTTGAATGATGAGTGAATGGAAGCGTGGCCCATTGGATTGGTCAATTTTGGGCTGTCTGGACATTGCTACTCCTCACCCAGCCCTTGGGTGGGAAAGGAGGTCCGGATGATGATCTATCTATCTATTGCCAGACGCCTCAATCCCGTTTGGGGTGGCCACAAACAAATCGCCTCCAAGTCGCCCTGTCCCCCACCATTTCACTGCCCTGCTCCCAACTCACCCCCCCCTCTCTCATATACCTCTCCACCCCATCCCTATATATATATATATATATATATATATATATATATATATATATATATATATATATATATATATATAGATAGATAGATAGATAGAAAGATAGATATCGCAAGGAGTTCACTCTGACCAAAGTGACGGAGTTTTACACACACACACACACACACACACACACACACACACACACACACACACACACACACACACACACACACACAAACGTTCTCGCTTGCCATCTGGTAGACGGGAGTTCGCGCCTCGCTCACGTTGTGAAAAGTTTCACTGACGAAGTGGGTGGTTACTGTCCCCCTTGAGCAATGGGACGGGAGTGTGGATGTGTGAAGGTCACAGCATTGCCCTTAGATCGGACTATATGAGCTCTCAGCTCCCTTCCGGGAGGGTAAAATGCTGACGATCACGACCATCAAGTGATCCTGACTGACCCGGTGAATTACACACACCATAAAGATATATATATATATATATATATATATATATATATATATATATATATATATATATATATATATATACCGACACTCATACAAACACCTCCGACACACTCATACAAACACCCCCGACACACACACACACACACACACACACACACACACACACACACACACACACACACACACACACACACACAGTTAAGGTATCAAAGAGACAACACGCATATCAATTCGCTCCATGCAGGTCACCCGTGGCCACAACTGGCATTTCCTAAATAGTATCTTCATATAAGTCAAGCTCTGTTCCAGGTTAAAGTAAATGTTGTTCTAATAGGGTAAAGATGGTTAAAGCAAAAGTGTTATCCAAATAACACAATACAGCCAGTTAGTGCAGGATTGTGTTGATCATGTTCCCAGATGTTTCGTCTACCTCAGCCTCATTACCACAGGATGACCACCATCTTTAGTAAAGCGAATATGGAAAGAGTTTAGAAAAGGGATAAAGGTACAAAACAGGATGCTTTCTACCAGGAACTGGTTGAAATGGAAACATACCACATACCAGTAGACAGGGTGTACAGATTGGAAAAGGCATTTCAGAGTGAAGTGGATGAAATTAAGAAGTAATTGAACATGCAGAAGGAGGAAAATTGCACATTAGTAAAAGAATTAACCCATAGATTGGAAGCCACAGCTCAGGAAGGGTAGCGTCGCGTTGCGAGCCACAGCTCAGGCTGTGCTGGCCGTGTATCACCGCTAACTACTTCACCCTACATAATCTTACGCATAGTGCTACGCAAAAATGATGTGAGAGTTTTTTCTTTTCACCAGATAATGCTCTTGATGTTTATCCTCAAGTTTATAATAAAAAAAAAATTTATTTTGTGTTTTGTTTCGTTTTTTCACTACTCCCCTGTGTAAACTTACGCATGGCCCTATCCAATGACAGAGAGAGAGAGAGAGAGAGAGAGAGAGAGAGAGAGAGATTTTTTGTATCACCAAATGGTGCTATGGATGTTTATCTTCAAGTTTATAATAAAAACTGAAAAAAAAAAATCTTAATTTTTTGCGCACAACAGGGTGGGATAAAAATAGGTAATTGCGCGATCCATGGTTTAAGCTAGAAAGACACAACATTAGATGAGCTGTCAGTTGAGGTGGGTTCACAGAAGAAGAGGTGTCAACCATGAGAGTATTAGGGAGTACAGAAATGATACTGGGACAATTGGGCAAGGAAGCAGTCTGATAGACCAAAGCAGTGATACTGAAGAGAAGATAACCCAGGTGAATGAAGTGATGCAAAGTTACAAAGATGGTGTGGACACTACATATGCTGAAATAGTGAAAGTAAAGAAAGACTGAGAAACAAGAGTCGAAGAAAAAATCATTAGATAGGAAGTGAAAAAAAATGCCAAAGAATCAGCAGATATCAACAAATCTACAGTGATCACTGGTATAGATGAGGAAGAAATAGAAAAAAAACGGGATTTCGAGACACAAAAAGGAGATGGTAAATATAATGAACATACTGAAGGAAGTATCAGAGGAAATCTGTAATAAGGACATAGCGAAACACAAAATGCTAGGGAAATATAAGAGACATACGTCAAGGCCTCTGAAAGTAACCTTCGAGAGTATGAACATTGTGGAGGAGACACTAAAAAATGCAAACCCATGGAAAAAGAGGAACTTAAAAAAGTATTGAAAAAAAGATATCTATCTCAAGAGGAACTGGGAATACTAAAAGAGACGAGGGTGGAGGCAAAACCAAAGAATAAGGGAAGAGAATAGTTTATTATTTTTTTTACAAAGTAACTGGTTTGCAGGTATGAAAATGGTACATAACCAACAGGAAATAAAAAGGAGGAAGACAGTAGACTCAAGCTATGGGAAGTACATAAACAAGATTATTAAGTTGATGAACGCAAATGTAGATTGAAGGGTGTATATATTAATAGAGATAGAAGACTATACCAGAGAAAAGGAACCACATGTTATTTGCTTAACTGAAACAAAATTAACCCCAAAGATATCAAACGGTACCCTAAACTTAGAGGAATAAAATATATTGATAAGAGACAGAAATGAAAGAAATGGAGGAGGAATTATAATCTAAAATCTTAACAAAGATAAATTTACAAGTCAAAGAAGTAAAACAAGAAATACCCTCATAAGTAGAGCTGATTGCATAGGAGATTAACACATCTGAAGGGATATTAATTATGGAAAATTTATACATGCCCCCCAAAACAAACACTTGGAAAAGAGGGAAATATGAAAACCTGGCAGAAAGTACAATTCAGAGTTTTGAAACATTACTACACAGAATGGAAGCGAAATCCGAAAGAGTTATAGTAACTGGAAATTTCAATGCAAATATAAGTTGGAATACTTTTGATGTAAGAAGCCATGAAAGCTGTTGGGGGGCAAAGGCTCCTAGATCTTGCGCAGGAGTTTTTCCTAGCAAAACATGTAAAAGAAAGCGCCAGTCTAAGAGGACTTGATAATCCATCGGTACTAAGACTTATACATACTAGGGAAGAAAATGAAATTGACGATATAACGTATCACTCTCCATTCGGCAGAACCAACCATGCAGTATTAAATTGTAAATTCGGGGTTGCATATGACGTTACCAGTAACGAGAGTTACGAAAAGAGTCTAAACTACAAAAAGGGCAACTATCATGACCTGAAGAAGTTCTCCTTAGAAATAGATTGGGAAAAAAAGCTTAGAGGACAAAATTCAAATATTATATATAGAAAATTATGTGGTCTTTATGAAACAGGAGTTGAAAAGTACATCCCTCAGCACATTGAAACAGAAATGAAAATAGAAAATATGGTTTAATAAAGAATGTAAAAAATCAAAGGAATAAAGAGACTTCCCGTGGAATAGATGCAGAAGTCAAAATAGTGAGAGGGCATGTAACAACTATAAACAGGCAAGAAATGATTATACAAAGATAAGGAGGGAGGCTCAGAGACAGTTTGAGGAAGACATTATAAATAAAAGCACTCATCAACCTAAACTATTTTTCAGCTACCTCCGAAGCATAACCAAAGTTAAAGGTAAAATACAGTCCAGTACGGATTAGGGGATCATCTGTACGCAAGAGAAAGATATTTATGAAGCGGTAAATAAAAATTTCCAATCAGTTTTTACAAAAAAAAAAAAATAATTATGAAAGAGACGATATGGAACATGCATGTCCACACATATTACCAGATATACAAATATCAGAAATAGAAGTACAGGAAGAGTTACGTAAATTTGACAAAGGATAAACATATGGTCCTGACGAAATTTCCGTTTGTGTGCTAAAGGAATGTGCAGAAAGGTTAAGGAGACCAATATATTTAATATTCAAGGAATCCTTAGGTCAAGGTAAACCACCTGATATTTGGAAGAAAGCAAATATTGTTCCCCTATTCAAGAAAGGGAATAGACAGAATCCACTCAAATACCGACCAGTAGGCTATTACTGGCCAGCATTGTAAGATACTAGAAAAGCTGATAAGAAGTTTGGGAAGACCATCTACAAGAACACAGTATGATAACAGAAAGGCAGTTCGGTTTTAGAAAGGGAAAATCATGTTACTAATCTATTAAGCTCCTATGACAGAGTTACAGAAACACTGCAGAAAAGAGAAGGGTCGGTGGACAGAATCTATTTAGATTTGAAGAAAGGATTTGACAGAGTACCGTACCAATGACTTTTATGGAAACTGTACCATCAAGGAGGTATCCAAGGCAATCTTTACTGTTGGATGACGGATTTTCTCAGAAAGAGGAAAATCTATCTATCTATCTATAGCCCGACGCCCTAATCCCGCAAAGGGTGGCCGCAGACAAAACGCCTCCAAGTCACTCTGTCACCCACCATTTGACTCCCCTCCCCCCAACTCACCCCCCCCTCCCTCATATACCTCTCAACTCCATCCCTCCACCTCATCCTCGGTCTACCCCTCCCTCTCCCCCCCTCCACCTCACCTACATACACCCTCTTAGTCAGTCTGAAAACAGTATTAAGTGGAAATTACTTATCATGGAGGGAAATGACTAGCAGAGTTCCACAGGGCTCAGTGCTGGCACCAATTATGTTTTTAGTATACATTAAAGATATAGACAGTAACAATGGAAATGGAAGCCATCTAAATATGTTTGTGGATGATGCAAAAATACAAAGGAAAATTACTAACGCAGATTCTTGCAAAGAGCTGCAAGAATTAAATAAGCTTCATGAATGAAATAATAAATGGCCAATGGAATTTAATGTGGACAAGTGTCATGTAATTAAGTTTGGTAAAAGTGAGAAAAGACCAGATTGGGATTATAAGTTAGGAAGATCAACCCTACACATATCAGAAAGGGAGAAAGACCTAGGGGTGATTATCAGTAACAGACTATCTCCAGCTGACCACATCAGTGAGAAGGTACGTTACGGGTATACATTGCTTGCTAATATGAGAAGAGCATTCACATATATAAATGAAGACATGTTGAGAAAGATAATAACATCGTTCATCAGACCAACCCTGGAGTATGCATCAGTTGTCGGGAATCCTCATATCAAAGAAACACATAGATAAGATTGAAAAAGTAAAAAGGGCAGCTACAAGTTGGGTACAAAGCTTAAGGGATCTAAGCTACGAAGAAAGGCTAGAAAAACTGAGTTTATCAACACTACAGTAGAGAAGGAAAAGAGGAAACATGATTATGCTATATAAATGCATCTCGGCGAAAGACAAAATAGACATAAATGAATAAATAACCTATGGGGAAGGATCATCTACAAGACACTGCAAAAAACTACATAAAAAGAGAGGCGATGAAGACGTAAGGAAATTCAATTTCCCAAATAGGGCAATTGATCAGTGGAATGCACCAGCGAATGAATTACTGTGTGCCAAAACTATTCATAAGTGTAAGGATATGTATGATAAAAATGGTTTAATACTCTAAACAGTACGAGCTTGACTTATTCCTGTAAAGATACAATTAGGTAAGAACAGGTAAGAACACACACACACACACACACACACACACAGATATGTGCGTGTTTGTATATATATATATATATATATATATATATATATATATATATATATATATATATATATATATATATATATATATATATATATATATATATATATATATACAAAAACGGCATAATGGCATAATAAACATAATAATAGATGAAAACACATTACAGCCTACACGTTGGAAAGAAAAGCTAGTTGTAAGAAAACGAGAAAAAATTAGAACAAGGAGCACTCAGGTGGTGCAAAACCCAAGTCGTTGAGGTGGACCAAGAGATAAATGTTTGACATTCCCTTCTGTCCATGAACTTCAGCAGTGGTGTTCCTAGTGCAGAGGGCAGTCAATTGCATTAGCATTGAATACCACTGGGTGTCTACTGTATATCCAGTGTGTCATTGTATATGCATGACAATGCCAGAGGCAGTTATGATGTGGAACTTTCCGGTCTAAATCCAAATTGTCTCCTGCCGTTTAGGAGGTGTTAGTCCAAGAATTAGTTAGATGATCAATTAATTTTTCAGTTATTTCCGTGTAACCAACAGAATCGATATCAGACAGTTATTTGAGGTTGGGCTGACTTAGAGTATTTCATGTGTACTAGGATGAAACAGACATCTTTTCACGATTTCGACTATAATCTCTTCTGTAAGAAAGTCTGAAATAATATTTTGCATAATCGTGCATTATTTATAGATTAATGTCGCCAGCGCAAGTGGCTTTCTTGATGTTCGTTTCCCAGA
>NC_136967.1:38698970-38734674 GCF_032717465.1 Coenobita brevimanus
AAATTGAGAGAGTGATTCAGATGTTTTTCATTTTAAGTAATCGTTATATGCTGATGACTTTTGGCCTGTTGCTCTGGCACAGTTGCTATCAAATCATTTTGGAGAGTTAGATCTTTTAGTGAATTGTTGAAATGGTATGAATAAATCCATACCAGCTAGTATGAAGTCACAAATGTGGGACTGGGTAGAATTATCATTAGAGAAGAAGGACTGCCATGGAATGTCAGCAAGATAATTTCTAAATTCATCCCAGTTTGCCCTATCAAAGTGCCATCGGGTCCCCCTGACAGGTTCAGAATGGTGAGGTTTGGGGGGCTAACTAATGAGGCTTTGATGAGATTGTGGTCAGAGGATCCAAGTGGAGACAATACCTCTATCCTGTACTGATCTGGATTATTTGTCAAAAACAGATCCAAAAGATAGGCATTATGGTCGGGATTATCTGGTATTCTGGTTGGTTGCTTTACCAGTTGCGTGAGATTAAACGATTCTGCAAACAGCTCGCACTCTCGACCAGCATCGTCAGTCCTGGCAGAATGCAATAACCATTCAACATTATGTATGTTAAAATAACCCAAAATGGTAATTTTCGTGCTAAAGGCAAGATTAAGGTTACTCAACTGTGTGGAAAGGGAATCAAATACACTGGGTTCAGAAGAAGCACTGGGGGAGCGGTAGACGACACAGATATATTTGGTAGTATTCTGATAGTTCAGTTTATACAATGAGTAATCAAAACTGCGTGAAGTGAAGTTTAAAATGGTGTCAACTGCATATTGGGATTTGATATAACAACAGGTGCCACCCTTGTTACGGAAGTTTGTGAGGAGATGGTAACCGGGAAGACAATATGGGAATATTTCAGTAGACGGTGAGATTTGTGGTTCTGTGAAGAATAGGGCAAGAGGGGATATGGACTGTATATATATATATATATATAGATATATATATATATATATATATATATATATATTTTGTTACGTCCACATCGCACACTGCCACAGGCTCCAACAGCAGTAGTTAGTACAGGAAGGACGTTGCCCATTGAGCTGTTCTGCATATTGCCAGCCTTTAGGTGTACAGTACACAATATCAGCTAAGGCGAAAATAAACACTGACTCCTTAAAGTTCAATATCTTTATTTTCCAAGTATTTCCAATTAATGGTTTCGAATTTCACTTCACTATTCTCACAAGCACTGGAGCTATACAAACTTTACTAACTGCTAATACACTTAATGCTTGACAACACTTCACAAGTACCGAAAATAATGTTCACTGACATTACTTACTCTTAATGCTTCCCAGGAACATTTCACAAACTTCACTAACAGCACCACACTCAAACTGAACTGAGAACGGACTGACTTGAAAGAGTCTCTTCCTCATCCTTATATAAACTTGCATTGTTCGAGAATCATCTCCACAATTCTGGAACGTGCTGGTCTTGCATCTGCCCCTAGCAACAACAGTTACCAACTAGGAGACATCAAAACATGCCAGGGTTTTCCTAGATTACATAACACTGTAAATTATTTAGCATACAGACTTAAATTGCATAATTAACAAGTAATCACATACACATTAAAAAGAAAAAAAAAGAAAAATTAATGCATAACTTACGAAATAACTATGCTCACAAACAGTAGGCAAACTGGCAACTCTGACTCATACCGATACCGGAACTACCGTACATGAAATGTCGAGAAGCTTCTCGAGCACATAACTGGCAAATCCCATTTCTTAACACTGCCCCCTCCCTAGTTCCTTGTCGTCCCGACGAAACTACACAATATATACAAACATAATAATCCTAGTGAAACATCTAACTGTACACAAAATAATCCTTCAACTTATCAGATCTTCTATACCACTTCCGTCGACGTCCTTGCTCCTCCAAATAGTCTGCTCTACCTGGAAGGTCTTGGTCCTCTTCCTGCTTCGCTTCTTCCCTTGGAGAACTGTTACCATCCTCTTGCACTTCAGCTCCTTGGTCCTCCTCAACATCCTCAGGTGCGAGTGAGCACGATTCCGCTGAGATGTCCCAGTTGTACTGTCTTGGCCCATGGTACTGCCATAGACTATTCACGTGAACAACCTTTGGACGAGATTTTCTGCCTCCCCAAATCCAACATGTTACATCTCATAGGCGGTCCAGCACAGTGTAAGGCCCATCCCACAGTCTTTGCAGCTTCAGTGACTGTCCCTTCTTTCACTGAGGATTGTGTAACCAAACTTGGTCACCATCCTTGAAGCTCATCTCTCTTGCCTTGGCATCATAATTGCACTTCATCACTTCTCATGAAAACTTGAGGGCTCCTCACACTTGATGATGTACCTCAGCCAGCCTTTCCTGAAGGTGCTTTGCATAGTTGGTGGTGTCTGTACGCAGCTTTTCACCAGGTGGTCTTCCCATTTACAAGTCAACGAGTTAACGTGAGTCGTAGCCCAGCATCAGTTTTGCAGGAGTGTAGCCAGTAGACTCATGGGATGCAGACCAATATGCCATCAGCAATGCAGGTAATTTCTGGTCCCAGTCTTTTTGTCCATCAACACAGTACTTGGCCAGTTCTTGTCCCAGGGTCCAGTTGAATTTCTCCACCATCCCATCTGCCTGTGGCCTTAGGGGGGGTCGTCCTGGTCTTCTTGTTCCCCAATAATTTGCAGCACTCAAGGAACACAGCAGACTCGAAGTTTCTACCCTGGTCTGACTGTAGCTCTTGTGGCATCCCAAAACGACAGAAAAACTGATCAACCAACACCTGAGCAACGGTCGCAGCCTCTTGATCAGGGATAGCATAGGCTTCTGGCCACTTTGTGCAGTTGTCCATGGCGACACATATATACCAGTTTCCTTTCTCAGTGAGTGTCAAAGGTCCAGCAATGTCCACCACAACTCTTTCCATCGGTGCACCCACTTGGTACAGCTGGAGAGGGGAGCAACCACGTTTCTTGGGTCCCTTCTTGGCACAGCACACAGCACAGGCCCGACACCACTCTTCAGCATCCTGACGCATGCCAATCCAGTAGAACCTCTGTTGCAGCCGACTTAGAGTTTTCTTCACTCCCAGGAGCCCACCAGTGATCAGGTTTTGTGACTCATCCAAGATATCGGGCCTCATCTTCTTCGGAACCACCAGTTGCCAATACTTGCTGAGGCCATCGGGTGTCTCCCACTGATGCTCCAGTAGCCCATTGTTCAAACGAAGAAAGCCCCACTGACTCCAGTAGCTCTTGGTTGCTGGGTTTAACCCGGAAACTTCTTCCCAAGATGGCCGAACTGTATTGTACTGCAGCCACTCTAGCACTGGTTGTAAACCTGTATCCTCCTCAGGTCTTCATCTGACGCTGGCCCCGTCACAACAGTACGGCAGCATTTCTTCCTATGATTCCCATTCCTACTACACTCCTTGCTGTCTGTTCTTCTGTCTTCTTGTACACTATTCATCAAGGTTCTCCTGCATTTCTTATGTGGTGGGTCTTCTGCAGCCTTCTTCTTATCATCCCAACCATTCTGATCCGCAATTAACTCAAGCTGTGCACGGTAAGCTTTCTCGAGATACTCAACCGTCAATTTCCTGAGGTTTCTTTTTAACTGGACCCGCATTATAACCATGCACTTCACTGGTTTGGGGCAAAAAAACTGGGGTATCATAATTAAGGCCAGGACTTAAATCTCCTACATTCTGATTATTCAACCCTGTAATGCTACCTTTAGATGCTTGGGATCCGTCAAGATTCACCATATGCTGTCCATTCCTTTCATATGCTCCCTGTAGCCTACATTAACCTGAGGTTCTGCAATGCAATATTTCTCTACAGCCTCAATTTTCTCACTAATTATCATCACATGGTCAACTACAGGCTTCAGCTGGTTATCTCCATGCTGTCTGCACTCCACATGCTGTTTGCACTTCGTCATTATATCCTCATTGTCTTCAACTGGTCATCTACATGTTTACACTCCATCACATTATTGCTTCCCTCATACTTCTGCTGCTCTAGCTTGGCATATACTTCCTCCTTAAGCTGTTGCTGTTCTTCCTTCATTTTCCCCATGAAAGCATCCAACTGTCCTTGCATCCTCATTTATAATTCCCTCTGTTGCTCCCGTAATGCCTCTTGAAGTTGTTCATAACATTCTTTTTGTTCTACACGTTGTGCCTCTAGTTGTTCACTCTGTGCTTGCAATTGTTCTTTGATTTCATTTCTGAGCTCTTTTTGGTTTTCAGTTTGGGCCTTTAGTCCCTCATTCTGTGCTTGTAGTTGGGCACTTTGTGCTTGTAAATGGACACTTTGTGCTTGTAATTGTTCTTTGAGTTCTTTCTTCTCTTCCTGTAATTGTTCTTTGAGTTTTTTTTTCAGAGCTCTTAAATTTTGTGCCTCTATTAGCTTCACGATTGTCGCCAGGAAAATTTCCTCCTCCTGCCCAGCTCGAGACCTTGTCTTCACACCTGCTGCTTCTATGTTGAAGGTTAGACTCACTGCAGCACTGAAATTATCTCACACTCCTGACACCAGTGTTACATCCCCACCCCACACTGCCACAGGCTCCAACAGCAGTAGTTCAGTACAGGAAGGACGTTGCCCAGTGAGTTATTCTTCATATGGTCAGCCTTTAGGTGTACAGTACACAAGATCAGCTGAGGCAAAAATAAACACTGGCTCCTTAAAGTTCACTGTCTTTATTTTCCAAGTAATTTCACTTAATGCTTTCCAACTTCACAAACTTCACTAACGGCACTGCAACACTCAAACTGAACTGATAACCGACTAACTTGAAATAATCTCTTCCCCATCCTTATATAAACTTGCATTGTTCGAGAATCATCTACTTCACAATTCTGGAACGTGCTGGTCTTGCATCAGCCCCTAGCAACGACAGTTACCAACTAGGAGACATCAAAACTTGCCAGAGTTTTCCTACATCATATAACACTGTAAATTATTTAGCATACTGACTTAAAATGCATAATTAACAAGTAATTTCATACACATTAAAAAGAAAAAGAGCACAAAAATTAAAGCATAACTTACGAAATAACTGCGCTACACAAACAGCGGGCAAACTGTCAACTCAGACTCGTAACGAGACCGGAACTACCGCATGTGAAATGCCGAGAAGCTTCTCGAACACGTAACTGGCAAATCTTACTTCTTAACAATATACAGTATATATATATATATATATATATATATATATATATAGAGAGAGAGAGAGAGAGAGAGAGAGAGAGAGAGAGAGAGATGCATACGTCCAATACACGTTTGGTTGCTGCTCGATTTTTTCATTATGTGACCAGGCGTTTGTAAAGCATCATTCCGTGAAGAGATAAACGTCTCTGCTGTCGTCCTGTCAGAATATCTTCCAAATTGCCTTTCATCTTTCCGTTAGGTAAACTTTTGTGCCTGTTTCTCAAGGAATTTTTGATTTATTACCTTATGCTTTCGATCAAAAGTAAAGCAAGATAGTCCTGACCTTCGCAAATTTCCATGAGGAAAAAAAAAAAAAAAGAGGTAGAATCGTATCCTGCAACGGCTGTTGAAAGAATATAGGGATATGAAATGAGGCATGGGACGTATACTTGGGGCTGAGAAGCTAACCAATTGTAAGGAAGCACTGAAACATAGTGAAGATGGGTAACATAAAGAAAGAACTTAGGCACAGCTAAGTTATGGGAGCAAAGTGATGGTGTACGGGGGTTACAAACAATCGCAGTGAAGCTTTGGAATCACAAAGTAAGGAAGCAAACATAGTAAAAGAAAATACAGCAGAAGTAGGGAAGTACCTCAAATCTTTATACAGTAACGGGGACAAAGGGAACTACGGTTCCCTGAGAAATTAATGCCGGGTAATGTTGTGAAGAGACTGAAGGTCTGGATATATGCAAGACTAATATTCTATAAATGAATATGATATGACTATGTTTATTAATTTTATCCGCATTTCAAGCAAAAATTTAAGTGCGTTTTGGTGAATGTGTATTAAATTTGTGAGATGTAGCACAGCAATGTAACAGCAGATGCGGTGTATGTTTAGTACCGGAAAGTATTTAGAAGGGATATAGTGTTAGATTTACGCCCTAAAAACAGCATACAGATTATAAACAAGATGCAGGATTCAGATTATAGATGTTAGTTAACATTAAGATACTGCATCAAAAGATTAAGGAGCTAGTGCTTAGAGTCAGTGGATTAGTGCTTAGGATTAATCGGCTAATACCGAAGGTCAAGCAGCTAGCACAAAGTGTTGAAGTCAGATGGTTAGCCCTTGGGATGATGACATTCAAACAGGTTCCCAGAGTATCTCAGCTAGGATGGATATAGCCAGTGAACATACCGGTTCATTTAAACTCCCTCAGTCACAAATGTTGAGGAAACTTTTGACCGCTGATCCCCTAGGGAAAAAAATCCTAGAATTGCCACTGCTTCGACAAATTACTCTCTAAATGGGGTGGTAGGCGGGGGCACCCATCATCCAATCACTCGATACAGTGCTACCTACTTCTTCCATCATGTCTATAATTCATTTTCTGTGTCTGCTCTACTCTTTTACTATTTCTCCCATACTTCCAATCAATATTTATTACTCTTCTTTTCAGGTGGCTTTACACTGAGTGACAAGCCAAATGGTTTCCTGTAATTCAGGAAACCATTTATATTGTTGGGTGGTAGCCATTTAGTCAAATAGCGGAGTGGGGAGAAGCATATGCTGCGTCCATCCAAGAACAAACCTCCACACTAATCCTCTCACCTCACTGTGGCGAGGCCATGTCAGCTGCTTGGGAACATTGGTTCATTGCAGGAGACAGTCCTACTAGGGCGTTTGCTTGCCTGCAGCTGATGGGTCTGCTTGATCAGAGGGACTGGGGTAGCAAACCAACAACAGCAACTGTCTACATCGAATTCCTTCATTTTTGCCTAACTCTGAACTCTTCCACCAGTTTGGTTCAAATCAGATCAGAATATATATATATATATATATATATATATATATATATATATATATATATATATATATATATATATATATATACCCCCTCCACAATATGGAATGTATATATGTCCCCTCCCCAATGCATATGTGCCCCCACTAAACTTGCTGACCTAGAACGCTTTCCCAGAGCCCAAGCCTGGGCGAAGGCGTTATTGCGTCAGTTCATAGCAGACAGCCAAGACGGGCAGACTATTTTGTTGTGAGCTCGTAATAAACTCCTTATCTAGCTGTTTGTACACGGAGTTTCTGTCACCAAAGTATTGCAAGTTACATTAGGTAGCAGCGGTGTTTCGAACCATCAGATTCTGACCGCCTCCTACAATTTTTAGTGACACCAACAGATACACGACGTCTTGCATCTCACAGCCTCACCTCTCCTCAGTGCCTCTAGTGGTGTAATAACCGGCTGTGCTTTCCGGGTGTCCAATTTTTCTCACCAGTGCTCACCTCTCAAACAACCCCACCCACACACCTTGTTCCTGACCGCGAGTGTCACCATCGCCGTCCTACACACCTGTTCCCGGCACCTGTTACGAAATCATCATAACTCCTGCCCCCACGGTGACACTTATCACTGTCTGCCCACTGTCTGCCCACCGCCATTCTCTGCATTTGCAACTCAACAGCTCTACACCTGCATTGAACCAACATCTGCCCTCACAACTCACCACCGGCCCCGCCGCCGCCACATCTGGTCTGAATTACGTGAGCCTCCTAAGACCGCCATTCCCTGCCGGTGACTCATTGCTGCCACTCTCCTCTCCGCCCAGCTGTCTCTCCACCGCCGCCCCGCCCAGCCCCACCCCGCCCCAGCCCTGCTACGCCCAGCCACACCTGCACGTCATACATCTCGTCAATCCCGTCTCTACTGTGTAACTATAGTATACCTTACCTTTCTATAGAGATTATCCTCGATTTTCTCTACAGATTGGATATTGTAAATATTCCATCTCATTTCCATTACCCCGTTTTCATCATCACCTACGTTATTTATAATCCATCTCATCCTTTGCCCTTTATTTAAACCATCCATCCCCGCACCTTCATTCATTTTCACACCTACTCGTGTATTCCATTCTCTCATTGTTATATTATACATTTCCACCTACGTATCCATCTTCATCATTTCATCTTCCATTGCTGCATTAAATGTCATACTTTCCACGTCACCCGCTTAACACCAGCCCTCTCGATACGGAATCATCACCTGATCATACACCGTCTGCCGACTCTAATACAATCACTCATTTACGAAGTGGCAAAGAGTACCACCGCCCTGTACCTGAGACTCCCGTTTCACTTCCCACAGAATCACTTACTACCCATCCTACACTCGTAAATCCAGATACCTCCTCCTCTACTCCTGCCTCTACACTCCCTTCTTCTTCCTGTACTCCTTCCCCTGTCGTTCCCTCTCCTGCCTCCCTTCATACCCCATCTTGCTCGGCCTTAACTACCACTACCTTCTCTCTCTCCCACTCCTCTCCTACTGCCCCTTCTGTACTTCCGGCCATGGCCAACCCTCCACAGTCTATCTATCTCGACGATGCCAATCGTCCCAAATTTACCGGCCAGGACCCAACTTGGTCTGTCTATGATTTCCTCAGAGAAGTCGAAACAGACATCCACAATAGGCAGATCACGGATGAATCGCTCAAAGTAACCTATCTCATGGGTCACTTGCACCACGGCAAATCGGACGTCAGATCCACGATCCGTGCAGGATATTTCAATAACATTCATACCTTTGCTGATTTTCGTACGGAACTCATCAGCCTTTGTTGCTAGCATTCAAATACCGCATCTCTCATGGGATTCATTAATCTCCTAAACCAACTCGATGAGGACTTGAGGGTCCCAGCGCAACATGCCAAGCTCCGCAAAGCTGCCGCCGCCATGAAAGCAACTAGTAGCGAGATGCTCCAATTACTGGTAGGCACGAAATGGTTAGAAGACAATAATGGCGTTCCAATGCTTTCACTCACCAACTTTGCTGCCTTAATTGGTTACCTGAGATTCCTTCACTGGCTTACTCCTAAACAGCGAGAGCTAGCCTTGGAAATCGGTTTCAGTCCAAGAGATAAAATTATTCAGGTCACTAAAGCCATTCATGAAAGAACAGGTTCGAACTACACGCGTCAGGGCACCACCCAACCCTTGGCCTCCTCAGTCTGTCACATCTCCACTACCCCAGACCAATCTCGCTCCCGTCCCACCACACGCGGCAGACCTGCCACGCATCGTTCCCCTACCGCAGGTCGTGATCAATCTAGTGCCCGATGGAACAGACAATCTTCGATTCTTTGCTGGCACTGTGGTCATCCTGGACATCGAGCATCCAGTTGCTCCCATACATACAGACGTCCTCACTCCCAAACCAGACAGCGTACGCCTTCCCGCTCACGTCGTCCACACTGCAAATACCACAAATCAAGCACGACTCACACCACTGAGGAATGTTGTTACCTCAACTGCCACCAGTCGGGGGAAGCGCCGCGCCCGTATCGGCCCAATATCACATAGAACCAAAAACCCAACTCCCCATCCGCCATGTAGGTCCCATAACATCCTCGGGTTTAGTCATTCTCGGATGCAGTCATGACATACCAACGTCATTCTTCTTGGACACAGGATCTATAGTAAATCTGATCTCCGACAATTCCTTACATCTTCTTCAACTACATCACAACCAGGTCAGTTTCCTAGAACCACCAGACATTCGCCTATGTGGTGTCGAAGGCTCAGAGTTTACGGTTAAGGGAAGAGTCACCCTTGAAGTCAAACTACACGGAGATTTGCCCCCTATCCCAATTGAATTTCATGTCACTAATGATTTGCAGTATCCCGCAGATGCCCTTATTGGTTTCTCCACCATGGCACAACACTCCATTGCATTA
Organism: Coenobita brevimanus; assembly: GCF_032717465.1. NCBI lineage: Eukaryota > Metazoa > Arthropoda > Malacostraca > Decapoda > Coenobitidae > Coenobita > Coenobita brevimanus. The sequence goes on from NC_136967.1 coordinate 38,708,864, forward strand.
TTACCTGCTTGTGGTAGTATAGACATTTCTGGATTCCCGGTTTACAGTATGGAATGTCCCCGTCCTCTTCTTACGATCAAATCAGTCCTTCAATTACCTCTGTCCCTATCACTACCAAAAAGTCCAACCCAGCCCAAACCACCACTATCATCATCTGAGAATACAGAGATCATTCCTTTACTGACTGCGAGCAAGGACATAAATTCCTCAATGTCTACTGATACATCATCTCAGCCTTCGGACATGGCTCTTACCTCCTCTCCCGACAACACTATCGCCGACTCAGACATGTCTCAATTACCTACCTCACACAGTGTGAATGATCTTCTCCAACACGCAGAGACGAAACGTGCAGTAACGAATACGTGCACAATTTTGTTACCGCATGAGTTCACCAAAGTCTCTGTTTGTATTGCCGGTGCGAAAGAAGGAGTGGATGTACTAACACTACCTGAGACGTGTTGTGTGAATGGCTTGACTTATGAGTCAGCGTGGTGTACAGTCTTAGAGGACAGTTTATGCTACCTGTACTTGCTCAATGTCACAAATGCTCCACTAAAACTTAAAAGTGGTGTAAAGATTGGAGACTTCCTGGTATACCCAGCGGCCGTAAAGGTGTGCCAGGATTCCTCAATTCCTACTATTCAGACTGATGATAGTACGCCAATCGGTGTATGTACTATTAACTCTACGGGATCTGCGCCGACATATTCACCCGATATGCTCTCACATCTCACTTGCACGGATTTCCCAGAAAATACGCCTCAACTCCTCGACCTTCTGACCTCGTACAGAAACGTGGTTGCCTTACCCGGTGAACTGATGGGTAGAACAGACCTTGTCAAACATACGATTGAACTACTACCAGGAACTCAGCCGATTTACATACCAGCGTATCGATTTCCTCACAGCCAGAGAAAGCAGACAGATCAAATGGTACAGAACATGTTAGACCAGGAAATTATTGAGCCCTCCATCAGTCCATGGAATAGCCCACTTTTCTTAGTACCAAAGAAGGACGGCAACTTTAGACCAGTAGTCGACTATTGACTATCGTAAGGTCAATCCCGTTACCCAACTCACTGATTTGCTAGAATCCCTTGGTGAAAACAACGTAGTCTTTTCATCAGTAGACCTCCTCAGCGGGTACTGGCAGGTCGAAATGGAAGAATCCTCTCACCCAGTTACAGCCTTTAGCACCCCCTTCTGGACATTTTCAGTTTAAGAGACTCCCTTTTGGTCTGAGAAATGCTCCTCCCATGTTCATGCAACTTATCCATTCAGTCTTCAGCGGTATGATGGGACACTCTCTTTTTGCTTACCTAGATGATACCATTGTTGTGAGTAAATCCATCTCTGATCATTTTACCAAACTCCAGCAAGTCTTTGAACGCCTCCAGCTCGCAGGCCTGAAAATCAATCTCAGTAAATGTGACTTCCTGTGAAAGAAAATCAAATTCTTAGGCCATGTCGTAGATGCACAAGGCATTCATACTAATGAGGATAAAACTAAGGCGATTATTAACTTCCCAGAACCTACCACTACCGAAGCTGTACGAAGTTTCCTGGGCCTCAGTGGCTATTATTGTAGATTCATTAAAGACTACGCAAAAATCGCTGCTCCTCTGACCCACTTACTCAAGCAGAATGTGCCCTTTGTTTGGACTAACGACCAGTCACAGGCTTCCCAAAAGCTAAAGACAGCTCTTGTAAATGCCCCTGTTCTAGCGTTCCCTGATTATACCACACCCTTCCTTCTCTGCACAGACGCCTCAGGCACTGGACTTGGTGCCGTTTTGATGCAACTCAATGAAGCATCAAGGAAGCACATAATAGCGTATGCTAGTCACACCCTTACAACCGCTGAACGTAACTACAGTGTCACAGATCTCGAAGCGCTAGTGGTAATCTGGTCCTTGAAACATTTCAGAGATATAGTCTATGGTTATCCAGTGCATATCCAAACAGACCACCTTCCACTATGTGATTTGTTCAAGAATCGCAACCTAACAGGTAGGCTAGCTAGATGATCTGTCATCATCCAGGACTTTAATCCCACTTTTCAATATGTACCAGGCAAGTTGAATGTAGTCGCAGACGCATTCTCACGTCACGTAGCAGCAGTTATAACATCACTGCAGCCCGAAGTAACTGAAAACACTACACTAATGTCAGAAGTTGTTCGAAACTTTCAGCGCCAAGACCCCATATGGTCCAAAGTCATTTATTTCCTAGACTCTGGCGATGCCTCGACCTTACCTACTCTGCCAGTATCACTAGATGAGTTCATCCTAGATGATGATCTCTTGTACAGGAAAACACTACTAACAGGCAAAGATATGCCCAATCGCGAAGTATGCCAACTTGTTGTCCCCACTGCCATGATACCAAAGATTCTTCACATTGTTCATAATACCCCTCAAGCTTCCCATCCAGGTGAAGACCAATGCTTGCGCCAAGCACGTCTCAGAGACTATTGGCCAACCATGTGCCGCGATATCAATGCCCACTGTGACTCTTGCCTCTCCTGCCACCGCCACAAAGGATCAACTATCTTCACCAAACTACATGCACAGTACACACTACACTTCCTATTCAAAATTCACCAAAAATGGCGTCGATTCACCAAGCCTCGGAGTCCCCAGGGGGGGGACCATAAATGCCCCCGCCATCTGCTCCTCTCCCTATGACGACTTGAGCTGCCTGGAACCACTGTCTGACTCTCTTTTTCTTCATTTCTGCAACATTCGCGGCCTTTCCTCTAACTTTCGCTCTGTTGAGCACCACCTCTCCTCCTCTAAACCTCACCTTCTTTTCCTAACGGAGACTCAGCTGTCTGAGGCAACTGACAGCAAACCCTTTTCTGTATCCTCCTACTTTCTCTATACTCATTTCAAAGCCAAAGGTGGCTGTTGTGTATACATATGCAACGACTTATCTTGCTCTCGTGTTCCTGAACTTAATTCTTCTGAATTCTCCACACTCTGGCTTCGGCTTTCCTGTCATTCTCTGACTAAATATATCTGTGCTGTTTACTTAACCCCTAATTCTACTGACTATCAAAAATTCTTCGACTATCTTACTTCTATGATGGAACACATTCTGTCCATTTCTCCTTTCTCTGAAATCTCCATTCTTGGAGATTTCAATGTTCACCACCACCTTTGGCTCTCCTCTCCTTTCACTGATCCACCTGTTGAACAAGCCTACATCTTTTCTATCCTTAATGACCTAGAGCAGCTTGTACAGCACCCTACCCGTATCCCTGACCGCCTTGGAGAGAGCTCCAACATACTTGACCTCTTCCTCACAACTAATCCTTCTGCTTACTCTGTTAATCTTTCCTCTCCGTTGGGCTCCTCCGATCACAACCTTATTACCTTAACCTGTCCTATCACTCTGGTACGGCCTGTGGACCCTCCAGGGAAATGTCGTCTGTGGCATTTTGGATCCGCGGACTGGGAGGCCCTCATGCAGTACTTCTTTGATTTTCCCTGGGATGATTATTGTTTCCATGGCTGTGAGCCATCTGAGTGTGCCTTGCGCATTACAGAGGTTATTCTCTCGGGCATGGAAGCATACATTCCTTTCTCATATCCTTTGACTAACGCAAGAAAGCCTTGGTTTAATCACGCTTGTTCTAATGCTGTCCACAACAAAGAGAAGGCCTACAAAAGGTACCGGAGGCAACCCACCCCTGAATCACATCATCTTTACGTTTCTGCCCGGAATCGTGCTAATTCTGTTCTTCGCTCTACTAAAAATAATTTCATCCATACTAAATGCTCTCAACTTTCCAACTCGAATTCTTCCTGCTCCTTCTGGCACCTTGCCAAAAATCTTTCTAACAACTTTACCTCATCATCCTTCCCTCCTCTTTTCTACTCTGATGGTTCTGTAGCTATTTCTTATACTGATAAAGCAGATCTCTTCGCACAGACTTTCTCCTCCAATTCCACCTTAGACGATTCCGGTGCTGTTCCTCCATCACTTCCCCCCTCTGACTTCCTCATGGCTGACATTAAAATTTCTTCAGTTGATGTATTTTCTGCCATCACTGGCCTCAGTACTAACAAGGCATATGGGCCTGATGGGGTCCCTCCTGTTGTTCTCAAGAACTGTGCTTCTGTGCTTACACCCTGCCTAGGCAAACTCTTTCGCCTTTGTCTGTCAACTTGTACCTTTCCTTCTTGCTGAAAGTTTGCTCTCATTCAGCCAGTCCCAAAGAAGGGTGACCACTCCCAACCCTCCAACTATCGTCCAATTGCTTTAACGTCCTGTATTTCAAAAGTTTTCGAGTCAACTCTTAATAGAAAAATTTTAAGACATCTTTCCTATCACAACCTTCTTTCCGATCGTCAGTATGGGTTCCTTCAGGGACGCTCCACTGGCGATCTTCTCACCTACCTTTCAGACTCCTGGTCATCCTCCTTTCGGGACTTTGGCGAAAGCTTTGCCATTGCACTTGACATCTCAAAGGCTTTCGCTCGAGTCTGGCATAAATCTTTAATTTCCAAACTGCCCTCCTACGGTTTCTATCCTTCTATCTGTGCCTTCATCGCTAGCTTCCTTTCTGGTCGTTCTATAGCCGCTGTTGTAGACGGCCTTCGTTCTTCTCCTAGATCTATCAACAGTGGTGTTCCTCAGGGCTCTGTCCTATCACCAACTCTCTTCCTTTTATTCATCAATGATCTAAGCTGTACATCTAACCCTATCCACTCATACGCTGATGACTCCACCCTTCACCTTTCCATTCGGTTCCTGCAACGCCCATCTCAACAGTTACTTCAACAAACAAGGGATGAGGCTATGGCACACCTAATGTCTGACTTGGCTCGTATCTCTGACTGGGGTAAAAAAAAATATGGTTGTCTTTAATGCATCTAAGACTCAGTTCTTACACCTATCAACCCGACAAAATCTTCCACAGGTATACCCACTAATGTTTAATAATATTCAGCTTAATCCTGCATCATCCTTGAACATGCTTGGGGTTTCATTTACTCGGGACTTATCTTGGAAAGAGCATATTACATCTCTTGTAAAATCTGCTTCCAAGAGATTGGGTGTGCTAAGCCGACTCCACTCTTTCTTTACCCCTGCACAATTGTTGACTCTATACAGGGGTTTTATCCACCCCTGTGTGGAGTACAACTCTCATGTGTGGGGAGGCTCCCCACATACAGCTCTTCTCAATAGGGTGGAGTCAAAGGCTTTTCGTCTCATTAACTCTCCTCCTCTTACTGACTCCCTTCAACCTCTGTCTCTTCGCTGCACTGTTGCATCTTTATTTCTTTTCTATCGCTACTTTAATGGTCACTGCTCCTCTGAACTGTCTGCTTGCATTCCTCCACCTCTACGACGGGCGCGTAGCACCCGTCTGGCAGCAAACTCTCATCCCTTTTCTGTCCAACTCTCTAATGCAAGAGTTAACCGTTACTCCCAGTCTTTCATTTATGCAACAGGTCAGCTCTGGAACTGTCTCCCTCTGTCTGTATTTCCTGCTGCCTATGATCTCCAGTCTTTCAAACGCAGTGTGTCCAGGCATCTCAAAATGATCGGATCTTGAATTTGGCTCTCTATTGTATTTTGTTTTTCTCTTGGAGGGAACTGTTACTGCAGGCTCATGGCCTTTGGTTCCTTCTTCTTCGCATAAAAAAAAAAAACGGCTTACCAGCACCTCTCTTACAATACCCAATCCCGTCACGACCATGGGAAATTGTCTCAATCGATCTCCTAAAACTACCTCTCACAGAATCCGGCGCTGAGTACTTGTTCGTAGCAGTCGACCACTTCTCCCGCTACTGTGTCCTCGTACCCCTCTCCAACAAGACCGCGAAGAGCATTGCTCGTGCCTTTGTAGATCACGTAATTTGCCCGTTCAGTACCCCTCATACCATTCTTACTGACAACGGTACGGAGTTCAACAATAGCCTTCTAGATGAGATCTGTCGCCGCTTTCATATCAGTAAGTGCAATGTCGTGCCTAACCATCTGGCTTCCAATGGCCTTGTAGAACGCCACAACCAAAAAATCTTAGAGTGCCTTCGACATCTAGGCTCCCATAGTTCGTCCTGGGATGACTGGATTCCCCAAGTGGCATCCTCAATCAATAGCTCCATCAATGCATCCATTGCTGAATCTCCCTTCTTCGTCCTCTTCGGCTTTGACAAGGACCTCCCATACTCTCTCTTATCCTCAAAGCCAGAGCCCATCTACAACCTGGATGATTATGTTAAACTAAAATTGGCCAACTTCCAGACAATCCACCAGTATGTCCAATCCACTCTGGCTTCCTCTCAGGACATGCTGCAGCACCAACATAAATCCGCCTCTCCTATCACTATCACTGTAGGCAATCTTGTCTTTGCTCATTCCCATACGTGTTCCTCTAAGTTGGATGACAAAATTTACAGGGCCCCACCGCGTCCTCACTCAACAAGGCAACAAATTTCACCTCCAGGACCTGTCCACTAAGGACACCAGATGGGTCCACGTCGATGACTTACAAGCGAGCACCCCGTTGCCTCATGTTGGAAGAGTCACTTACACAACCTCCTGCCCCCTCTTCCCCTCCACACATCCCTCAGTCTACTTTGTCTCCACCTATCCCTCAGTCTCCTTCATCTCCACCTCCACCTGCTCATTCATCAACCAATCAATATCGGTCCAAACTGCGCTCTGCCCATCAACCTCTTCAAGACCTCCCCCATTAACTCTACCCTGATTTTCTAGGTACGATGTTAGCGATCTCCCTGCTGGCAGTGCTGACCCTCCTGGGGTCTGGGTCAGGTCAGGACGATGGTGGAGTACGTCCCGGGGCCTTGGTCGGCTCGGGAGGCGAGGTAATGCTTATCGAAGAAATAGCCTCCTTGCGCTATGATCTTGCGCCCCTGGCCGACGTAGCCATTGCCCTACCTGCCTACGCGCACCAGCTCCACGGAATCAGGAACCATCTCACGGCCATCATGGGGACACACAACCCAAATGAGTATCTCTATAACCTTTTCCTACCACTCTCCTGGCAATTGCAATACATAAGTAACAGATTCACTGAGCTCAATGACACATTTTCCATTCAGACACCCGTAGGTCGTTCTCATGTGAAACGAGGTCTCTTCGCCTTCGGTGGTGAGATTCTGAGTGGCTTGTTTGGCGTTGCTACAGCCCGTGACATTTCTACCTTCAAATCTGATCTCATTCATTTAGCTTCAGCTCTAGAATCCCAACGCCGAGTCATTAAAATCCAACACACTATGTTACAGAAGCTCACGACCCACCTAAATGAAGTCACGTCCACTCTAAACAATTTCTCCGATATCTTACAACGCCACCTTTCCGATCTCAGCATTATCTCTCAGTTCTTCTACCTCAAACTCAACATGGATAATCTCCAATTGGCCATTGACTCTCTCCTGTCTCATGTCTCTACCTTGGTTCGTATCCTGGTCGATGCTATAAATGGACGTGTCACTACTGACTTCGTACCTGTCTCAGCTCTCCGTTCTATCCTGGAATGGGCTCACTCCACCTTCGGTCTCTCCCCAGTCCTCCCCTACTCCTCCCTTGAATAATATTATCCTGTTCTCAAAGCCACTCTTCTCACCACATACGTCGTCGTCCATATTCCTCTCCGTTCTGCCATAACCTTTAACCTTTTCCACATCATTCCCTTCCCTTTCCTCCTCAACACATCCTTGTTACAAGTATCTGTTCCTTCAGAATATTTCCTCCTCTCCCATGATCATCTTTCAGTTGCCTTCCTTTCTTCCACAGACCTCCAGAAATGTTCCTCCCTTACTCCGACCTCTCGTCTCTGTGCTACCCACCTTTTCGCTATCTTCCCTAGCAGTGCTACACCCTGTGAGTCTGCTTTAGTTCGCAACCATTCCATCTACTCGGCCTGTTCTTTTGTCTCAGCTCCTGACCTCCCGTTCCACCATGCTCACCTCAACCATGTCCAGTACTTCTTCTTTGCTGTTCCCATCTCTGTCACAATCAAGTGTCCTGGTTCTTCGGTTCGATCCATCCCCGCTAGTGGTCTCTACAAAGCACCAGACTATTGTACCGTCAAATCAGAGTCCATCATCACTTACACCACTCGCTATCACCAAGCTGTCCGTAAACACTCCTATGACATCTTTCAACCAATCGACATGCCTTCCACCCTACCATCTGCCAACATTACCATCACCTCCCCTAACTTGCGCATGCTAACATTCCTCAATGACAGTGATTTCATTATGGATCAATTTTCTCTGGCTTTCAGCCGTTCATGGGTCATCCAACAGTTGTGTTTCCCTCTGTGGTTATCGCTTTCGTAGGCTTTCTACTCCTCATATATGCAGTGCATTGTTGTGTCAGAAAAATGGAACGCCGACTCCAGGAAATCAGAGTCGCTACAGGCATAGTACGCCCTACACACGACGTAGAAACTCCCCGTACTTAATGCCCTCACATTCAGTGACTACCAATACCATCTGACAATTAACCAACCTGTGAACAGAACTCTTCCTACTAGAAAATGATAGTATTTCTTTAATGCATTACTGAGTGACAGTGTATCCTACAGAAAATACAAAAAAAAAAAAAAAAGAATGAAGAACAACAATAGAACTCTCATATCTACTCCTTGTTTATCATGTATCAAACTATTATTGTATAATCCCCATTATCTCTATGTATACCGTCGACCCTTGCTGGACGCATCCCTATTAATCCTTGTATATCTTATCTGTATATATCCTTCTCATTCCCTCCCCTCAACACGGCCATGTCTCCCCTACTGCCCCTGTATCATACTTATCCCTTGTACAAACCTACCCGACCTTGCCTTACTACTATAATCAAACACCATATCACTCCTGGTGTCAGGAGCCACCATCTCAGCTACCCGGGGGAGTAGTGTACCCCCTCCACAATATGTCTACCCCCGATGTATATATGTCCCCCCCCCCCAGTGCATACATGCCCCCACTAAACTTGCTGACCTAGCACGCTTTCCCAGAGGCCAAGCCTGGGCGAAGGCGTTATTGTGTCAGTTCATAGCAGACAGCCAAGAAGGGCAGACTATTTTGTTGTGAGCTCGTAATAAACTCCTTTTCTAGCTGTTTGTACACGAAGTTTCTATCACCAAGGTATTGCAAGTTACAGATATATATATATATATATATATATATTCCAATCCTACATTGCCCCATGAGGAGCGTAGGAGCCCGGGGCTAGGCAGTTGGTCCCGACATTTAAGATGAGTGACCAGCCTCACTCATCCCTGAGTGGCATTACACAAGCAATCAACCCCAACCAACCCTTGGATATAAACCTTCACCGGCTCAATCCGATTGGAGCGCAGTAATTACCCACTAAACCACCAGGCACCAAAATTTGGTTATATGGTTACCACCCAGCGTAGTAAATGGTTTCCTGATGTATAGGAAACCATTTGGCTTGTCACTCAGTGTAGAGTCACCCACAGGCAGAGGGGAGAGAAAAGAATGAAGGAAAGAAAGACAAGAGGGAGTGGAAAGTTGCCCATAGGCAGAAGGACAAGGAAAGAATGAATGAAAGGAAGACAGAAGAAGATGGAAGGAAAGAGGGATGGAGGAGAGGCAAGGTCAGAAACCCGAGAACAGCAGTATATCGAGTGAGTGGATGGTGAGCGCCCCCACCTACCACAAATATATATATATATATATATATATATATATATATATATATATATATATATATATATATATATATATATATATATATAAACACAATAGAGGAAATAAAAACAAATGAATAAAAAAGAATTATCCATACACCAGATTACTGGCGTCCTCTTTTCATAAAATGTCTGTAAGAGCTACACTTGAACAGCTGTAGGTTGAAGTTGGGGGGGAAACAACTCTGGGGAAACGAGTTCCAGAGAGACGCAGTTCGGTGAATAAAACAGTTCTGCTAGGCAGAAGTTCTGCAATATGGTTGTGTGATACTCCAGTCACGAACACAACCGGATGCCCCTGTAGCAAGAGGGAAGGCATGGAGAGGTGGCACAATGGACACAACTTTGTAGAGCATCTGCCATAGAAATATATGTAAAATAATGCAAGGGACGCAATATTCTTTCTTACTTGTGGGGGAGGTAATTAACTTATAACAGATGGATAATTCCAACAGCTTTGTTCTGAATTTTGTTTAGTTGTATTAGTGCAACCTCTCCCCATCCATTCCACAAGGGTGAGCAATATACATGCTGAGAGCACACAGGACTCTCATAAATTAGAGCTAGCTGCTCATCAGTGAAGAGGTTACGGACTGTACAATAATCCAAGTTTCCTTGAGGCAGTTTTAGCAAATGATCTGACTTGAGAGGTCCATCTGAGGGCACTGTTAAGTGAAACACCGAGAATTTCAATACTTATTCAGATGGGAATATTAGTAGCATTGAATGTAATATACGAATCTGGCAATATCTGTATATTAGTAAATTGTATATATTTAGTTTTACTAGCATTAAATGAGACAAGGTTGTTTTGTCCCCATTCATTGATCATAAATAAGTCTTGATTTATGGAGATGGCTGTACTAAGTTGAGAGTTAGAGATATTAGACTTTGTAAATGGGCGTTTGAGTGTGAATGAACTGTGAAGTGTTGAGTCATCAGCATATGAATGGATGTGATTGTGGGTGACAATTAAGAGATCGTTGATATGAATCAGGAACAGGGTTGGCACCAGAACTGTTCCCTGTGGCATGCTGGCGTTAACTGAGTGGAAATTGGAATAAACATAATCTATTTTTACTCTTATTTTTCTGTCGCTGAGATATGAGGAAAGCAGAGGAACAAAAGACGTTAGCCGATAGCAAGGGCGTTTGGACAGCAGGGAACGGTGCCACACTCTGTCAAAAGTTTTAGCTTTATCAAGGGCTACCTCATGAGTTTCTCCATGTCGGTCAATTGATTTATGGATGGTATGAGCCAGGAGACTGAGTATGTCAATGGTGGAGCTTTCGTGGCGAAAACCATATTGTCTATCACTAATTAAGTTGTTGGACTGAAGATGTTTAACTATGTGCTTATTAATGAAAATTTCAAATACTTTTCCAAGAGAAGATGTGACAGCTACTGGTCTGTAATCAGAGGGGTCTTTAGAATTGGGTGGATATTGGCTTCTCTCTATGAATTAGGGAATGAAGAAGTATATATGCATGGTCTGAATAATTTAGCTACAACAGAGGCAAGTTCTGGAACACTTTTTAGAAACAATTAGAGAAATTCCATCTGGGCCTGGAGCGTAGTTGGTTGGTAAATTGTCTAGGATGGATTTTACATATCTTGTCTGTATTTTAAGTGGAACAATCATGGAGAGTCAAGTTCTAATACTGGGACGTTCTGGCTGACTCCTCTATGATAGAATTCCTGGCAAATTTACTGGCAGAGATATTCACCTTCCCACGCGGGTCATTTGCAATGCTGCCATCTGAACATTTTAGTGGAGGAATGGATGACATCATGTTAAAGTTATTATTGAAAGAATTGATAGTTGACCAGAATATTCTATTGTCATTAGAGTCGTAAAGTAGTTATGATTCTTGATTTTGAAGAAAGTTTGCTTCAGTGAGATTTATTATAGTTTTTACATGGTTTCTAGCAATTTCAAATTGACAGAGTGATTCAGATGTTTTTTAAGTAAGAGTTATATGCTAATAACTTTTAGGCCGTTGGTCTGGTACAGTTGTTATCAAACCATTTTGGAGAGTTCGATCCTTTAGTTAACTGTTTACTTGGTATGAATAAATCCATACCAGCTAGTATTAAGTCATTAATGTGGGACTGGGTAAAATTGACATCACTCGAGAAGAAAGACTGCCATGGAATGTCAGCAAGATAATTTCTAAATCCATCCCAGTCTGCACTATCAAAGTGCCATCGGGTCACCCTGACAGGTTCAGAATGGGAAGGTTTGAGGAGGCTTAAACTGACTTGATCATTGATCTTAACCTGTGGCCTTGACTTCTGACTTTCATCCAAATTTGAAATGATGCATAGCTACAATAGATAAAAGCTACTTAGGAGGAATACACTGAAGTGGTTTGGCCATGTGGAGAGGATGGAGGGTGAAAGACTGACGAAGAGAGTGTATGTGAGTGAGGTGGAGGGGAGGAGAGGGAGAGGGAGGCCGAGGATGAGATGGAGGGATGGGGTGGAGAGGTCTATGAGAGAGGGGTGTGTGAGTTGGGAGCAGGGCAGTGAAATGGCGGGGGACAGGGCGACGTGGAGGCGAATTGTTTGTGGCCACCCAGAACGGGATTGAGGCGTCTGGCAATAGATAGATAGATAGATACTTAAACTGACGTCGCCAAGGGACTCTGACCTTTGACTTATCTCTAGCAAGACCAAAAGATCTCTCTTGCATGACCCAATACCGTCCACCAAGACTGATCCATGACAAATTAAAACTATTTTAGCTATATTCTTCATCCACGGACGTGTGTGTCGAACTTGGACCTTGATCTTTGATTGTTCTAAAAACTGAATCGGTTTTTCTTCCCGAATCCTTAACCTTTTCCTAAAATTTGGTGAAAATCGGTTAAAACCTGCTTAAGTTTACCTTGAACTTTGATCTTGATCTCTGACCTATTGTTCTTTTTAGTCAATAGATCTACTTCTGGCCAGCCCTCATTCCATCCACCAGGTTTGGCTAAAATCAAATAAACTTATTTATTCTGTTAACAAACACTCCAACCGTTCAAATTTTTACCTTGCCATATAAATTCTACCACTGACTGATTGTTCTCAAAATGGAATTTATTTCTTCTGCTTTTATCCTTAACTCTTTCCCAAAGTTTGGTGAACATCGGTTAAAAATTGTCTGGACTGACCTTGACATTGGACATATTCTTCTAAAAAACAAAAGCTGTACTCCTTGCCCAACTCCCAATCCTTCCACCAAGTTTGGCTGAAATCGATAGAAACTCTTGGTTATTTTATGAACAGACTGTGATACAGTCTGTACGGGTAGTACTGTACGGGTACAGTACTACCGTACAGTACCCGTACGGGTACGGGTACAGTACAGTACGGGTAGTGAAAGTCAGCAGTAGTGAGATGTACTGGTGAGGTTTGAATGAAGAGTGAGGCATGAGTGGGAGGTGGTAGCTAGAGTACGAGTTAAAGTAGGAAGCTAGAGAAGGAGGTGGCGACTAGAGTGGGAAATTTGACCTGGCCGTCTGACCTTAAACTCTGATTGTTCTCAAAATTAAACTGCTTCGTTCTTACCACAACTAAAATCATTTCTCAAAGGGTGATCAAAACTGGGTAAAAACAGTTTACGTTGATGTTGCAAGGTTAACATTTGACCTATCCCTGTGACCTTGATTTTTAATGTAATGTTCTATTTGAGCTGTCGTTCCACCCTTCCAACAAGTTTGATTTAAATCGGTTAAAACTGCTTATTTTGTTCACACACACACACACACACACACACACACACACACACACACACACACACACACACACACACACACACACCACTCTTAACAACAACAGCTGTGGCTCCAGGAGAGACGGGTGTAATGAAGAAAAAATGCAAAGTAACGAAGATCTTGGTTAACAAGTCAAGGATGATGGCGGTGTGTGGGGGAGAAAGTAAGCGATGTGCATGTTTGGTTACTTGTATTTTTGATTTACACAAACCTGACACAGTTCCGCCCCCCCTCTCTCTCTCTCGTTCTCTCTCTCTCTCTCTCTCTCTCTCTCTCTCTCTCAATACGAGTTGTTTGCAGACATCCGGAACACGAGAAGCAATTTCCAATGACAACGAGTTGTTGATTAGCTGGGGGCTGTTGAGGCCTAGTGAAGACTGAAGGACGGGAATAAGAATGTTGGAGCTGTCTGTGATGAGTGTTGAGGAAGGATCTTGCTACTAAAACAGCATAGGACCAAGACCTATCCTACTGTACATGAACTGTTATGAAATCTCTTGTCACCAACATAATGCGGATGCAGGTTAGAGAGTAGCTCCCTCACTCTCGTAGAAACTGATCCTCTTCATGTCCGGGACACTATTGAACTTCGTGGGTGCAGGGAAGGTTGTTGTGCCATTATGTCCTATGCATGCAGAAAGTTGTACTTGTTCTGGACATCAGTGTGCAACAAATGCCTGAGGCCAACCTGTAAGAACAAGACACCCTTGTGCGTGGACATCGACAACATTCAAGCCCCAGCACTAGCAAACACTGACAGTGATAGTCAAAAAGGGAAATGATTAGGTATGTATTAGCTTAAACTGACATATATCCTCTAAGAATAATGCAAATATTACTTTTGATAATCCTCCACCTGATTGCTGTGAATTTATTTCCAGTGCACAGATAGAAGATAACAATGAAATTCATATAGAAGTATGAATCAGCGGTCATTTTCGGTAATACGAGTATGCAGAATTCAAATCTGACAAATATTGATTTCCTTAGATGCATTGGGTGTGAAAACATATGTTGATATTATCCATGCGTTTTTATCATGTGTCGTTACGTAAATTTAATCGAACTGGTAACTGACGACCATCCTGGATGTTATCTTGACTTCCCTTGTTAGCACAAGGAGGATTTAGGAGAAATTTTGATATGTTGTTTATTGTGCCATAAGGGACCATTACTGAAAAAACAAGTTTCTTGACATTTCGTCCACCACGAAGCCCATAAAGATTAGAAACGACATAGGATTAATGCCTATCGGCTGCTCGAGAGTCATGAAGGCAGACGATTAATTTTCTCTAATGTATAATCTTCCCGTAAAAATCGAACTGCATGTCGATGATACATCCAGGTTCCTAGTGGTACTGCTGGCTGATTATGAACGAGGATATACAAACTCTGTCCAACAGTACAACAAACCCGTGAAGCGAATTCGAATTTCTCCACGTGTGATCTGGGCGTACTAACCTGTGCATCACCGACTCCTTCACTGTGAAAGAGGCTGAGAGCTGGCAGAGATGGGGAAGTGAAGAGGGAGGGCTAGACGGAGATGCAGGGAGAGCGTTGCGATTACAATTAAATCTCGTCCCTGCCGATCCTCTTTCCGACAGAGTCTGGAGCGGTAGAGAGACAGGAATTAGTAGTAAAGAAGGCCTGGTACCTAAAAAGAGTACATTAAAAGGCTGGAGAGGGCTGCAGGATTCCAACAAACAGCTTGAGCCGGCTACTGTTTGCAAAAAAAAAGGGCTACGGGCTGCGAAAAAAGGATATAAAGGAAAATGAGGTGCCAACAGAAGACATGTGAATGCTAAAGAGTGACAGCCAAAGTGGGTCTAGGTATGGCAACAAAGTTCTATGTCACCAATAGCCTCAGGCGACAGAGACGGCCTAGAAAAGGCTGGAATGCGTGACACTTTATAAGTCAGAGTGAGAACAGGATAACTGTAGATGAGAGACGGCCTAGAAAAGGCTGGAATGCGTGACACTTTATAAGTCAGAGTGAGAACAGGATAACTGTAGATGAGATAATACTGTACTTAACAAGGATGAAGGGCTGGTGCGGGAAGGGCTGTGGGGCTAAGGGCTGGTGTGGGTTGGTTTATGAGGCTAAGGGTGCGGATTGAGATAAGAGGCTAAGGGTGTGGGTTGGGCTATGAGGTTAAGGGTGTGGGTGGCGCTATGTAGTTAGGGCTGTGAAACCAAGGGTTGTTGTGGGTGGGGATGAGAGACCAAGGGCTGTTGTGTATAGGGTTATGACATGAAGACCTGCCGTATGTGGGCTGAAGGCTGATTCAACATGTGGAGGAGGGGAAGGTCTAAAGGGGGCTAGCCAGATGTAGGACTCAGTAGCAGAGATAAATGCTGGGTGACAGAGGCGGAGGAATTGAAGGAGAGGCTACACGCTGTTAATGGACTACTGGATGGGAGGGTGGGTTAAGGTGAAGGGTGGCAGGAAGGGGTGAGACGGTGAAGGGTGCGGGGTAGGGTGCAGGGTGGGGAATAGGATGAAGGTTAGGGGATAGGGGCCGGATGGAGAAAAGAGTGAAGGGTGGGGAGCTGACCGAATGAGTAGGATAGGGTTTAGGATGGTGGAAAACTGAGGGATGGGGATACGCAAAATGATACTGATAGATGAAGGGATCTTTGGTCGGGGACACGACAAGTGACAGGGACAAGGTGAAAGGTCGTGATATGATGAAGGATGAAACAACGGATAGTGTGAAGGTCGGAGGACACGTGAAAGGGTGGGGACAGGGGGAAAGATAGAGGCAGGGAGAAAATGAAAGGTGAGGCTTAAGAAAAGAGGTATGCCATGCGTGAGAACTGTGGACTAGGACAGAGGTGTGGCTACCATGGAAACTATAGGCTTAAGAGTATTCGGGAATTTTGTAAGAGAGGTGCTGTACGGGTAGTGAAAGTCAACAGTAGTGAGATATAATGGTGAGGTTTGAATGAAGAGTGAGGCATGAGTGGGAGGTGGTAGCTAGAGTACGAGTTAAAGTAGGAAGCTAGAGAAGGAGGTGGCGACTAGAGTGGGAAGTGGAGGCTAGTGTGTAAGGAGGCCACAAAAGTGAGAGGCAGAGCCAGAGTGAGAGATGGGAGTGGGGACAGAGTGAGAGGTGAGGGAGCTAAAGTGAGAGGTGGGGGCTAGAGTGAACGGATATGTAAGAGAAACATCTTACCTGTTCGAATGAAAACTGTGATATGTAAACTGTGGAAAGCACAGTATGCTGTAGGAGTCACGCTAAATAAAACGATTCAGGGAAAGGTAAGGGCATTGCTGACAAGTGACAGTGAGTTGGAACTGAATGCCGGAAATGCCTAAGGCCTAGGGAAGGATCAGGCTCGTGTGGTTCGTCCTAAACTTAGTGGAGATTATTTTTTTTTAACGTAGTGTATTTCTCGTACATCAGTGGCCGAATTAGGGAATATTAAGGGATTTCTCTTCGACTAGCACCATATTATAGTGATAATCTCTCGGAGTATCTCAGCATTAAAGATGTAGAGGTGTGAAGCTTAACGTCATGTAAGAACATACAAAGTATAGCAGCAAAGTTGTTGTTGTAGGGGCCTGAGAGGTGAGAAAGTCAATTTGGAGTGTTGAATAAAGAGGAATAGAGCGTGATATGGTCAGAGCAGCATAAGGTAGTGCAAGAGAGATATGCAAATAGAGGAAGGGGCGAGGTGGAGGTGTTGAATAAAGATGGAAAGAGCGAGAGAAGGGCAGGGTTAACATGGGTGAAAAGGAATGAGATGTAGGTGTCGGTAGTGATGCTGACGAGGATCGAAGTGGAGGTATACTGTACAGTGCTATGGTGATGATGGCAGCTATGATGGTGGTGGAAAGAGACAAGCGGAAGAGCGATGAGTGTGTGGTAGTGATGGACAGCATAGGTTAAGAGGTGGTGGTGCGGTGTTGGTGGTTATGTACTGTCATATGTTGATGATGATGATGGAAGTGGGCAATGTGCAGAGTGGGCGGTCTGTGATGAGGTGGAGATAGTCGAGGATGGTGGGGTTGAGGTGTGCAAGTGGTGGTGGTGGAGGTGTGGTGATGAGTGATGACGTAGTGCTGGTGGTGGTACTGGAGTGACTGATGGAGATGAGCGTAGTTGTGTGGCTGTGACTGATGTGAGGATGGTGATGAAAGGGAAAGACATCAACGTTTCTGCTTCAGCACCAGATCAGGACCAGTGCCAAATGTATGAGAGAGAGAGAGAGAGAGAGAGAGAGAGAGAGAGAGAGAGAAGGGAGGGGATTTGTGTCAGGTTTGTATGGTTATGAGTGTTTAGTGTATGAGCGCCCGTGAATGTGTGTCTTAGTTTGTGTGCGTGTACGTACTTTATAGTACACATCCACCGTTTGTGTGTATAGCAAAGGAGTGTGGGTGAGGAATAGATAGGTTTGCTTTGTGTTCCAGTATATGTAAATATGTTAAGTAAACAATGATACGTGTATGTCAGTGGCAGTGTTGTGTTATTAGGCGACCACTGGCGTTCGTGTGTGTGTGTGTGTGTGTGTGTGTGTGTGTGTGTGTGTGTGTGTGTGTGTGTGTGTGTGTGTGTGTGTGTGTGTGTGCGCGCGCGCGCCATTATAAGCAGCTGTATGACAGATAAATGATTTTCAGTCCATATACATACTACAGAAGGCATAACACATGTGAGAGCCTATATGCCACTTTTTGTTCCATCAACAAAACTTTTTTCATAAGCAACATTGTCAGCATCGATCGTGCCATCAATATTACCAGGGTGTTTCTGTCAAAAAGAAAAAAAAAAAAAAAACTAGGGTGTCTGAGAGAAGGAAGACTGTCTCAGGGAAGGTTATGTGAATGGAGGGGTGGACAGCTTGTAGGATGGAAGGGGAAGTGAAGGAGAGCGAATATTAGGCAAGATGGGCAATGACATAATTGTGAAAGGTTAAATGTGGGCAAAGTTGAGTTAGATAAGGTAACGGTGAGAAGGCTGTTACTAGGAACGGAAGGGAAGGAAGGCTGTGTGAAGGAAGGTCAAAAGAAGGAGACTGCATAGAGAACGATAAAGTGAAGGGAAGCTGTGTGGAGGAAGATAAAGTGACAGGAGGCTGTGTGAAAGAAGATCAAGAGAAGTGAGACAGTGTGAAGGAAGATTAAGATATGGGTGACTGTGTGAAGGATGGTAATGTGAATGCAGGCTGTGTGAAGGAAGGAAAAGTGAAGGAAGGCTGTACTGAAACAGAAAGAAGGTATTATGAGGTAAACGGAGGGAAGGCTACATGAGATGAAAGGAGGAAAGTCTTTGTGAAAGCAAGGAAGAGGAGCTGGCGTGAAAGACAAGATTATGTGAGGGGTAAAGGTGAAATGTGTTTGGATGGTTTAGGATAAGGAAATGAGAGATTAGATTATCGGAGACACAGGGTATGGGGAGGTTTTTGCATGATGGATACGAGTGAATAAAGGTTGTATAGTCTACGATAAGAGAAGGGAAAATGAGGTTATGTGAAAGAGTACTGGATGAAAGGATGTCGTGTGAGGTGGCATGAGATATGATGAGTCTTGCGAGGCAGCAGGACGTGAGTGGAGGTCATGTCATGTGGTTGAAGATGACGTGGTAGTATGCGAGTCTGTATGACAGGGAGGATCAGTTAGATCACGGAAACTCACATAACTCACGACTCTCATATTTCTGTGTATTATTTGATATGTCTGTTTCCTTGTGTTTCCCTTGCGGAGTGAACTTTGTGTGTGTGTGTGTGTGTGTGTGTGTGTGTGTGTGTGTGTGTGTGTGTTGTGTGTGTGTGTGTGTGTGTGTGTGTGTGTGTGTGTGTGTGTGTATTTGAAGGACCGGGGAAGTTTGGTACGGTACAATACATCTGAGCTGCTAGTTTCTCTTCGATTTTCACTGTGATTAGGTAGAGGCAGAAAGAGGTAGGACAGGAAGTAGCCCCGAACCGGCTCCACATCTACAAGTGGTGGGTAATTACCAGTGTGGCTGATAAGGATAGTGATGAGGAGAGGTGAAGTATGAAATCCATTATAGCTATAAAGTGGTGTGTGTGTGTGTGTGTGTGTGTGTGTCCTGAAAGTACAGCCATAGTGTTTACCTATTAAAACACATTAAAAGCCATAACAAAAACAACGTATATGTCATAAAGACTTTGTAGAACTTGTAGAGAAGTATATTTTAGACTTGTGGTCGAGCGGCTTTTATATCTTGTAGTAGTTTCCCCACCAGATGTCATGTAGTGACGGGAGAGGTAAAGAATAGTATGGGACTATTTTTATTTGTCTTGGAAATATTAAACAGGTATAAGAGTATAAGTCCCGGGTAGCTACCTCCCTGTCTCGCTATCTCTCTCTCTTTCTGTTCTAAGGCTAATCTCCGTCTCGACCTCTCTCTAGGGTCGCTTGTCTCCTTCTGTCTAGCCTGTTCGGTGGCTAATCTCCGTCTGAGCTCTCTTTCCTAAAATCTGGTGTAGCAGGGGTGTGTCACGTGTGTTCCTCGTGGATCTTTGTTCACGAGGGGACTGCTGACAGCTAACTGCATCATCTCCTTACTGGCCGCTGTCGTCAGCTTTCCTCAGTGTGAAGAGTGTGTAAGCATGCTTAGCACTGCTCGATTCTCGCAGACACAACACCTTCTCATCATTTGACTTCCTGCTTCTATCTGTCTCTCTATCTATCTATTTATCTATCTATCTATTATGATTTACAATTATAATATGGAGACCTACCACATTGCTCGGCCGCGCAAAAATGGCGTACCATCGACATTTAATAGTTATAATATATTAATACATACTACATACACATTATAATGAACTTATAAGTTAATTAAGTGAAATACATAATATTGTAAAGTAACATAATTGTATGAATATTGTATACATATATTATTCATAGTAAATAGTGATTATTCAGTAATATTACATTTAAACAAGTTGTATACATATTTGAATAAATGCAATATAATTGTGCAATGGTAATACTGCTAAGTTATACATTACATATTTGAGTTATCACTTTAGTAATGTCTAATATTTCACCTAACTTGTATGATGATACTGGTAATACAGAATTGTGCTATAATTGTATGACTTATAATATATTACTAACATTGTGGTACTACATAATTGTAACATTTTATGAATTGTTACCAAATATTGTGTTAATGCATAATTGTGTTGGCCTTATAATTGTAGTTACATAAAAGTTACATCTTGTTAATGCAACTGTTTTGTCGTTACATAATTGTTACATATCGTTTGTAGGTACATAATTGTTGTTAAAGTTACATAAAAGTTACATCTTGTTAATGCAACTGTTACATAATTGGCAAAGTGTAACATAATGCAATCGTTTGTCGTTACATAATTGTTACATATCGTTTGTAGGTACATAATTGTAGTTAAAGTTACATAAAAGTTACATCTTGTTAATGCAACTGTTACATAAAGTGGTACATATTGTTTGTAGTTACATAATTATAATATGGTGTAACATAATTGTAATAATTGCAGTCCTAACATATGCTGCGGTCGATGATAGTGATGATGTGTCATGCCACTTGTTTGTGGAGACACAATTTGCTTTTTTTGTTTGTAGTTTATGTGGTATTTTGGCATATATAGTAACATTTACACTTATTTTCATTTGTTTGTTATGTGATCTTACTTTATTTCTCTTTTTTCTTTCTTTCTTTCTTTCTTTTTTGTATATATTGATTTTCTATAGTTTGTTTTTTCTTCGCTTGTGTATGCTTTTTCCATGTTGTTCATGGTTACATAATTGCTGACTAATTGCCTTGAGATACTTTGTTAAAGTTTAGTTTATATTGCACAGGTATTACTGAAAATGATATTATATAGTCCCATATTTTGTTATTTTATATAAAAAAAATATATACATATATACAGTATTAACTATACTCACTGACTTGTTGTTCACCTGTACCTATCGTGGGTAATATGTGTGTCAGCACTGTGTGGAAATCATTGTCTTCACGATTGTGTTGAAGATGTTCACTCTTGCTAACGGCATTTGTGTTGGCCATTTTTTTTTTTTTTTTTTTTTTTAGTTTACCTTGTAACTTAATTTGTCTGTTTCCACTAGGTAGTTTTAATTACTAAATGTTAAATACAGTTCTTTTAATCGCTCACTGAGTAACTGTGATGGTATATTTTCTTTATTACTTTGTAGATGTAATAATGTATAGTTGTATGTATGAAACACGTATTTTATGTAGGTATAAATGGTAACACTCGTTGGTAGTAAATAAATGTTATAATAAATGAATGAATATATACAGTGTAGAATATTTATTGTTGGTGATTATTTAGTATTTGAGTTATGCAGATAACTGAAGTAAGTATGTGTATTTAAGCTGTAACTATACAGCACGTTTTATATGTTTGTGCAGAAGCTTATTGTCTATCACTGTGTATTGTATAAATGAAGTAACTATGTAACTCACTAATTTTTACCGTGGAGGAAAATGGTGTGAGTGGTGTTGCACGTGGTGATAGCGTTGTCCTTCGCGGGTTGATTAACGTGTTGTCGTCTCAGCACATGGTGACGTCGGCTTCCCACACTGGTAGCTGTGGTGAGTGAATGAGTAGCGATGAGTAACTTGAGTGAAGACGAGTGAGTAAGATGAGTTGTGAATATGGACTTGGTGTTTGCTTCGTCGTCCTGACCTCTTCACACCTGCGTAAGCGTTGGGGGTTGGGTGGATGTAGCAGAGAGAGGAGGGTGAGGTCTGGTGGTTATGAGTTGTGAGTAGTCTCTCACTCTTCGTTTGTTTGTTTGTTTGTTTGTTTGTTTTCTTTCTTTCTTGATGTATTCTTGGTCCTTTTTTCTTGTGATTTACTCGTTGTGGGATGAAGACTGCCGCTTCTTGTAGGTGCGTGTAGAAGATTATACAGACGACGTAGAGTTGTTAATTGTAGTTGATTGTAGATGGTTGTAGTTCGCTTATTCGTCGTAGACTTGTAGACCATTTGCACTGTAGGCTGTATTTTGTAGGATTCAATGTAGAACTGAAGCTAATCTTGTAGTCTCGGTTGCTTTTGTAGAAATTTGCTTTTAATTCGGAGACGATGTCCGCAGATTTGCTGGTTTGTCGTTAAGCTACTTGCAAGGTGTCGAGTGATCTCTTGACCTCTGCATCAGCGTAATGATCTGGGAGACGGAGGGGGCAGGATGGAGAGAATACTGTCAGGAGCTGATATTGTTGGTTGTTTTCAATCTTGATATTTTGTAGGAATTTAATGTTGATTCGTAGACGAGGTTCGTATACGTTCGCTGCTACCAAATGTCATAATAGACTTTGTATCATAAAGCAGCGACTTTGTATTTGCTTGTAGAGGCGTATATTTTAGACTTGTGGTCGAGCGGCTTTTATATCTTGTAGTAGTTTCCCCACCAGATGTCATGTAGTGACGGGAGAGGTAAAGAATAGTATGGGACTATTTTTATTTGTCTTGGAAATATTAAACAGGTATAAGAGTATAAGTCCCAGGTAGCTACCTCCCTGTCTCGCTATCTCTCTCTCTTTCTGTTCTAAGGCTAATCTCCGTCTCGACCTCTCTCTAGGGTCGCTTGTCTCCTTCTGTCTAGCCTGTTCGGTGGCTAATCTCCGTCTGAGCTCTCTTTCCTAAAATCTGGTGTAGCAGGGGTGTGTCACGTGTGTTCCTCGTGGATCTTTGTTCACGAGAGGACTGCTGACAGCTAACTGCATCATCTCCTTACTGGCCGCTGTCGTCAGCTTTCCTCAGTGTGAAGAGTGTGTAAGCATGCTTAGCACTGCTCGATTCTCGCAGACACAACACCTTCTCATCATTGACTTCCTGCTTCTATCTGTCTCTCTATCTATCTATTTATCTATCTATCTATTATGATTTGCAATTATAATATGGAGACCTACCACATATATATAAAAAAATACTGACGATGGCAGATCTTCAATTAAATCAAGTTTTAGGGAGGGTGGACTCAGCCAGGTACCCATATCTTCACCCACATCAGGTTTTAGCATTATAAGAACTATCGGGGCTGAACCCACCCACCCTAATCCTCCACGGTATTCAAATTTTATTGGAAGTTTGAGAAAAGCTATTGTCGACTGATATATCACACACATGTATGGGAAAAGGCCACGACTAATGTACTATATATAATGAACCAGTAGTTGCAAGTCAAAAAATAATAAAGATTTCTTTCGTCGTCTATCTATCTATCTATCTATAGCCCGACGCCCTAATCCCGCAAAAGGTGGCCGCAGACAAAACGCCTCCAAATCGCTCTGTCACCCACCATTTGACTACCTTCCCCCCAACTCACCCCCCCCTCCCTCATATACTTCTCAACTCCATCCCTCCACCTCATCCTCGGTCTACCTCTCCCTCTCCCTCCCTCCATCTCACCTACATACACCCTCTTAGTCAGTCTTTCATTCTCCATTCTCTCCACATGTCCAAACCACCTCAGTGTATTTCTCCTAATCTTCTCAACCACATTCGTCGTAAAGGAAATAATTACTCTGCACAAAAATCACTACGTGAATATGAGCTTCAGTGCTTAGTTAATCCTCACTATGAGTAATACATTGATCCCAAATATGCAGTGGGAATTCCTTGATTATTTCCAACGTCTCCTGATGTCAGTACTATAATTTGTATCAGGTGAAGTGAATAAAAAGTTAATATTATGAGAGAACTATCAATATGATATAATGAGGAGAGAAGAACTGTGTGTAATGGAAAGAGGGCATCTCCTTCACAATTACATCTTTGATAATTTTATAGTAGTAGTAGTATTGATAATGGTAGCGTTGCCAGTGGCAATGGTCATAGTAGCTGTGCGGTTGTGGTAATGAGGAGACTGAAAGTGATAATAGTGGCAGTTATATGGAAGAATTGACTATTGTTTTAGAGACGACAAAAGTAGTGGTGATACTGACAGTGCTTCTAGTGATACCATGATAGAATCATACCTAGGAAATCGAAATTTTGCACAGTGGCAGATTTTCATCTGGACCGATTATAGACAATGTGACACTTGGATTCTCTCCTCGTCCTTTGTCCAGGAGACAGTCTCAGCATTTAACATTTGACCATTTTAATTCATTTGTTTTTATTTTATCAATGTGTTCTAAATTTTTCACAGAGCTATACCTTCACTCGTATCAGGCTTTATTCAGGGTGAGACATCCAGCGGGCATGAGTGCCGACCCCTGGAAATTTTAGGGAAGTCCTGTATGTATGTCTTTTTTTTTCTTTTTTTCCTGGGCAACATCGGTTACCCTTCGTTGAGGATATATGTAAATAGATTTAGATTTACAGCAATGACATTTATTTTCAGTTGTAAGACATTTTTTTTTTTTTTCAGTAATTAAACACATGGAAAGACAGACTATGAATCACGCATTTAGGATTATCTGTTTAATTGATGCACGTTCCCCACACGTTTCATAAATTACAGGAACTAAGTGAGATGATCAACTCATTATAATTCCCTACTGTGATTCTCGTTGTTGTGAGTCTTGCATAATTTATATGGATTGCCTGAGCTTATTCTTAAATGAGTAGGCTACCGATGTTTTTCGCTCTGCTGCACATGTATGAAATTTTCCGAGAATCCATTATGTGCTCTGACAGCAGTCCATTGTGGCTGTATTTCCTATTTCTTATTACCTCAAGCTCTTTAACGCATTGTGTCCAGGCATCTAGATAAAAGGTGATCTTTTTTGCTGGTGGGAACAATCTTGTGGGTTTCTGGTCTTTGGGTTCTTGTTCCTTGAATATACTGTATATATATATATATATATATATATATATATATATCATCATCATCATCAGCCATAACTAGTTCACAACTGAACAAAGGCCTCCCCCAACCTTTTCCACGAATTCCTTGACTGAGCCAATCTTTGCCACGTTTTCCCTGCAACTCATCTTTCTCCTGTCTGGCCTTTTTCTGCCACACATACAATCTCTTGGTGTCCAGTCAGTCAGCCTCTTCCTTCATCGGTTATCCCTTATTCTTGCTATATGGCCTGCCCACCTCCATTTCTGTTCTTTTATAACTTCTATAGTATCTTTGACTTTAGTCTGCTCTCTCATCCAAGTTGATCTTTTCCTGTCCCTTATAAATATTCCCAACATTGACCTTTCCCTGTATACCAAGACCGACTACCGACTGCCCTTCGCTCGTCAGTCGTTTATGAATATAAATTCCCTAGTTGCCATACAGGGTATATTGGAAGCACAATACGAGCTATCAAGCTAAGGGTTGACGAGCATAGAGGTCAGTCGAGCAGGTCAGGTCTCCCTGTGAGCGACCCTCCTCACTCAGCGGTAAGGGAACATTC
>NC_136967.1:38734774-38974774 GCF_032717465.1 Coenobita brevimanus
CATCGATTTGAGTGTTTGATGATATCTCTCCAACGCTCCTTGGGTCTGGGGATGGTAAGCTGAAGACGTGATCTGGGTGATGCCCAACTCTTTCAGAGACTGCTTGAAAACATTTGACATGAAATTACTTCCCCGGTCTGACTGTACCTCCTTGGGCAGACCAAACTTTGTGAAGAACCCTAGCATTTCCTTAACCACGTTCTTTGCTGAGCTATTTCTAAGTGGAATGGCTTCAGGATAACGAGTAGCCATATCAATCAGGGTCAACACATAAGAAAATCCTGATTCAGAAGTCTTAGGAAGAGGGCCCACAATATCCACCAACACACGGGTGAAAGGCGCCTCAAAAGGAGGAATGGGAACTAGAGGTGCAACCTTTTCGGTCTGATTACACTTCCCCACAGCTTGACAGGTGTGACAAGACTTACAATACCAGGAAACATCCCTGAAGATACCTGGCCAGTAGAAGTGTTTCAAAATGCGTGCCACGGTCTTCCTCACTCCAAGGTGTCCTGCCAAACTGGAATCATGAGCCACTCTAATGATATCCTGCCTACAAACACGAGGGATGACAACTTGATGTACAACCTCCCATTCACAGTCGGCTGATGCTGTTGGGGGTCTTCACTTCCTCATAAGTACTCCTGACTTTACATAATAACAAGTAGAAGCACCGGCTGACTCTTCTTCACTGTAAGCAGAGTTAGCTAGACCTTTCAACTCAGGGTCAGCAACCTGCAACTCAACCAAATCTTGACGAGACAAATTATCAACACTACGGGGTACTGCCTCATCTGGTGAGTGGTCCAAATTAGCAAGAAAAGTGTCAGCTAGGATAACATCATCATCATCATTATCCTCTAAATTACCAGTAACTTTAGCCTTAGCCCTAGTGACAGCACATGCAGGGAACACATCAGGGACACCACAATCCTGGGACGCAGCCACTGGCTCACTAGACAACTGAGGAGCTGGACACACTTGACTTCCACCAATATCATTTCAAAGTAAGAAAGTTACACCTGACATTGGGAGTGTCTCAACTAACCCAGCCATAACGGAACCATTAACAAAACCAGACTCTAAATTCACTCTGCACAGAGGGACAGAGAAGTAATTATTCCCTACACCTTGTAAGATTACAGTTTCATCAGAGGAATTAACATTAGAGCCTAGAACACTGGTCAGCATAAGGGATTGGCAAGCACCTGTATCACGATATATTTGAACTGATTTCCTGTCACTACTGTCCAGAGGACTGACAAAACCATCAGACAGGATATTAGCACATGAACTCTTGAGAGTGTCACCCACGTTACTGCTCAAAAGAGGAGCTCCATCATGAGAATTTAAGTTACCCCTCAAAGCAGGTTCAGTTAACTCGGTTAAAGAATTCTGGGAACTCTCAAGGGTGGACACTAGACCAATTGACTGAATATTTAAAGACTCCTTTTTGTTCACATCACGCTGTCTCCTGAAACATTTCTCCGTAGTATGACCAAGCTTACTACAATAAGTACATTTACTTTTCTGAAATCTAGAGGTGAAGCTGGTATTTACTTCCTGAGAAACATCATCTTTATTCTCTTTCCTGTTACCTGTACTCTGAGTAGAGGCAACGTACTTACTCTCAGCTTTCCCTTTTTCTTTAGAATATCTCTTGTGAGTGAGAACATATTCATCAGCTAAAACTGCAGCATCAGACAAATTATCTATTCTTCTCTCATCAAGATATAGGCTTACATCTTTATAAATACACCTCTTGAAGTCCTCCAGCAAAATCATCTGCTTAAATTTACCAAAATCAGAATCCACATTCGTAGAATTTAACCACTGCTCTAACAGATCTTCTTTGATTTTTGCATACTCAACATGGGATTGCTTATCTTGCTTGTAAGTTGCCCTAAATTTTACTCTATAGGCTTCAGGAACAAGCTCATAGGCCTTAAGAATCAAGCTCTTAACAACATCATAATTATCAGATTGATCCTGAGGCAAAGATGCATAAGTTACTTGAGCTTTACCGGTGAGAACAGTTTGAAGGAGTACTGGCCAGTACTCCTTGGGCCAAGTAAAACCTGTAGCTACCCTCTCAAACAACTGAAAATACTTTGTTAAATCAGATTCATTAAAAGGAGGGACAAGTTTAACATTTTTAGCCACATCAAAATCATCAGAGCTAGATGATCCAGTTCCACCTTGTTTCATGCGATACTCATGGTCTGCCTGAATCCTAGCAAGTTCAACTTGTGCCTCAACCTCCTTAGAACGGGCCTGAAATTCAGCCTCCTTAACACAAACCTCCTTAGCCTGAGACTCAGCCTCCTTAGCACGTGCTTGAAATTCAGCTTCCTTCACACGAGCCTCCTGCAGGGCTAGCTGTAACTTAGCTAATTCAATCTGCGTTTGCTCATTTGGAGGAGGTACATTAAACAAGCTTTCATTAATCATGTCAACAATTTGATCTTTAGAATGATGAGAGTGAACAGCAATTCCCAATTGTTGAGCAACAAGCTTAAGTTCATTCTTTGTTCTGTTTTCTACATCCAACACTGTTTGCACATTTGACAAAAAATCTTTGGCTTCATCAAGTGTAGTAATAGTAGACATCATGAATAAGTAACAGTCACAAAATATCAAGCAATATCCTTATGATAATATCCTGAATATCCTGATAAGAGGTCGCCAAATTTATGTTACGGAACAGAGAAAGATAATGTACACATTAAGTGAGAATACTAAGAGTCACTACTGTCCCGTAAAGTTCCAGGTTCAAAACAAAAGAGTTAGGTAAAATTACAAGTTAAAGTTTAATGCTCAAACTAACAACAAAACATTCAGGACTCATAAGGATAATGTAATGGCAAAAAACAGGTTAAATATATGGTTAACTGCAATAGCCTCTATTAACACGAAATTAGCATGAGTAAATTTATCTAAGTCAGCCCTGATAAAATGAAAATACACTCGGTAATGCTCAGTTAATGCAAGATAAATGATTACAGATACAAACTATTATTACCACTGGCTGACAAAATGAATTACAAAAACTTTACTAGGCCTACAAATCAACACCTTATGCTATACAGTACAAGAACAAAATGCAATAACACTTATACTCAAATCACACAGCTGCTAGATGGTTGGAGACTTCCTGAGAAACTCACAATAATAATAACTGTACAGGGAAGGACAGAGATGTGAACAAAATGAGGAGCAGATCTAAGTGGCAATGATGCAGAGACTGAGCTCATTATATAGGGGCCAGCAGAGCTTGATACAACTTGTAAGAAGAATGCGCAAATGAAGCCACGGGGACAAAGAGTTGACAATCCCGCTCTGAACAACAGAAATGACGACTTACTCTACTATAACGGTAGAAGGGGGGAACTGAGGCAGAACACGCTCGTGATCAAACATGCAGCATACTGTGCGTTAAAATTACACAAAGGATGATGAAATCATAGGTTATGTAACAATATATATATATCTCACCATCATCCGGACCTCCATTCCCCCACCCTAGGGCAGGGTGAGGAGTAGCAATGTCCGTACAGCCCAAATTTGGCCAATCCAATGGGCCATGCTTCCATTCACTCATCATTCAAGCCCCCAGAATCCTGGCTCTATCGGATACGCCAAAAATATTCACCACGTTCTGTAGCGTCACATAAACGTATCCGGTAGAGTCAATCCGGACGCTGTCACGTTAAAAAGGGGTGCCAAATCCCTGATCATGCACTTCTCCTCACAACATTCATCCAGCCAGCCCGATCTCTTGTCAGTTCCCTAGCCTCACCGACTTCCAAACCTCTCTTCCTCACACACTCGATCTCTCCTCCTCCTTGGCCTACCTCGCCACCTCCCTCCTTCAAATTCGCTCAGATATAACTTTTTAACCACTCTGTTGTTATCCATTCTCTTCAGATGACCATACCATCTCAGTACACTCTCTTCGATTCTGGTGTCCACAGACTCCCTCACTCCACATCTTTAACGAATCACATTATTTCGTATTCTATCCACCCTCTGTAATCCACATACATTCCTCAGAAAGTCCCATCTCCACTGCTCTTACTTTTCATTTCCCTACCACACCATAGTCTCACATCCATATGTTAAAGTTGGCATTATCACTCCTTCATGTAAGCTTCGTGCAGCTGCAACAGTCAAGCCTTTGTTTCATATCAAGCCTTTCATTGCACCAGCTACTTTTCTTCCTTGTGTCACTCTACTATCCACTTCTTTTGTACATTTTCCTCTCTTTTCTCTCGCTGTATCTAGGTATTTGAATTCTCTCACCATTTCCAGTCTCTCTCCATTCACTGTACCATTGCATTGGAAGTCACCTTCTCTGTCAGTAACTATCACTTTACTCTTTTCTACATTTACTCTCAAGGCACGACGCCCGCAGACATCAGCAAAACTCTGGACTAGCCTACCAAGTTCATGTCCGGTATTTGCATGAGGTACTAGATCATAAGCATACAACAAATCTGAGATAATCCATCCATCACCATTCATTACCAACGCCATCCCCCTCTTCATTACTAATTACACGTGTCTTTACTTCTCTCATCACCCAGTTCATATATATATATATATATATATATATATATATATATATATATATATATATATATATATATATATATATATATATACTGAACAGCCATGGGACATCACACAACCTTGTCGCACGCCCACACCGTTCGTGAACCATTCTTTTAGATGACCATTAACCATTACACATGCTTCACTACCATCATAAAAACTCTTGACGGACCTAGCAGCTTACGATCTACACCGTACATGAGCAAAACTTTCCACATTCCTTCTCTGTCCACTTTGTTGTATGCTTTTTTCAGATCCATGAGTGCCATGAACACCTTATGGTCCTTCTCACAAGCCTTCTCTTCTATCTGCCTCACTGCAAATATTTGATCCACACATCCTCTACTACCCCTAAAGCCATCCTGTTCATCACTCACTAGGACTTCTGATATCTTTCTTACTTTCTCTATAATAATTCTTCCATATACCTTCTCTACCTCACTCAAACTTATGCCCCGATAATTCTTGCACTCGCTTCACTCACCATTATATTTGTACAGGGATATACTCACAGCCATTTTCCACTCTGCTGGCACAATTTCACTCATCCATGCCTTCTTACATATCTCCAACAAGCACATGATTCCACCCTCTCCACTACACTTAATCATATCCACATACACCTCATCAACCCCAGCTGCATTCCCATTTTTCAGCCGCTTCACAACATTCTTCATCTGTGCAAATGTCACGTCTCCTGGCACTGCATTCCTTCTCTGCACACCCCCAGAATCAATCATGTTTACAGCTGCTCTGCTCTCACTATTCCCATTCATCAGGATTTCAAAATATGCTTTCCATCTGGTCCTTACTTCATCCCCATTGGTTAATAATCTACCACCTACATCCTTCACATCATCCCTGCTTCTATCATTTAAAGCACAATTCTAGCAAAATATTTCACATATCCACTGCACTAAAACTGCTAATTCAGTTTTAATATAACAACAGGTTTGCGAAGCTATCGTGGTAACAGACACATAGAGCTTCACCTACTTTCACCAATTTCGAATTTGTAGTCTACTTTTCTCCCTACTTCATATCTGTGACGGTATCTTGAGTGGTTGTAAAGTTATCGTGCTAACAGACACACATGTGGACAGACACACAGACAAATTGAAAACAATACTAGCTTTGCTATAGCAGCTGGTAATAAGCTGTTAAGAGATTTAAGATTATTCTTAGATGGAAAGGGTCTAATCAGATGCCGTGGCAGAACACTAAATGTTGATTTGCCTTTCCAAACTAGATATCCTATGTTGTTACCCAAGAATGATTATTTTGTACAATTAATTGTCAAGGATGCCCATTACTTAACTCTTCATGGAGGTGTGTCTCAGATTTTGGCCTGAGTCCGAGAAAAATATTGGATTCTTAGGGGTAGATAGGTTGTAAGGAAATATCTGAAGGAGTTCCATTTTATGTAGGATGTATGAAGAGCGACCATATGACTGTGCAGGGCCTCCTGCTTTACCAAAGGATAGTGTAAATATAAGTTGGCCCTTCAGAGTAAGTGGAATAGATTACATTGGGGCTATAATTCCTACAGGTGAGGGAACTTCCCATAAGGTGTATATATGTTTGTTTACTTGCACCTACACTTGGGCAGTCCATCTAGAAATGGCAGAAGATTTAAGTTCAGAGACATTCCTGAACGTATTTAGAAGATTTGCAGCTAGACAGTCTTGTCCTAGTAAATTAATAAGCGACAATGGAATTGACTTCGTTGGAGCATCACCAACAATCTTCAATAAAATAAAAGGTTAAGTCGACCCTAGGATCCGAAACTGTACCTGGCAATTCATAGCTCCTAGAGTTCCCTTGACAAAATGAATTAACAGAAAGAACGATTGGTATTGTGCAGAACTGTCTTAGGAAAACCTTACACAGAACTAAGATCAATAGAGAAGAGCTGAGAACAGTAATAACTGAAATTGAGGCTAGAATTAATGATAGACCTTTAACCTGTCTGGATGATACTAGAGCATTAGTCGAAGCCTTGACACCAGCTCATAAGTTGTATGGCAGAATGCTCCATCCAGTGCCTGGTGATGATATTCAGGAGGAAGTAGATGATCCCTTCACAAAGAATAATGAACTAGGGCAACTTCTGAGTGAAGGATGACATTTGAAAAAGGTTTTGGACATCATTTTGGAATAGACATTGGGGTGATGATTACCTTTTGAGCCTAAGAGAAAGGTTTAATGGGGTTCAAGCTGCCAGCAATATGTTAATCATAAAAAAGCCGATGTGATCTAAATAAAAACAAATCAACCAAGTTCCCAGTGTCCATTAGCTAAAGTTATCTCCACACATCCAGATTCAGAGGGAGTGATGAGACTTGCTATCATTAAATGTAGGGGACATATCGATGTATAAACTATTGATAAATTGGTGCCCCTGAATTAACAGCTGTCCGTGAGACTGTGAATGGCGGAGAAAAAATGGGTCAAGATGCGCAGTCTAGAAGGGCTGCAGCACAGGGTTCTCAAGACTTGTGGAGAGATCTTCTGGCAACGGTTCACGTTACATGATACAGCATATCATTCTTCACCTCGCCCCTAAAACTGTGGGAACTATTATCCGAAGACCGAGATATCTTGTGTTTAGTAGTAAAATGTGCAAGATTAAAATAATTGTCTCTATTGAAGGCAAAAGAAAATTCTAGAGAACATTGATTGCTAGATCAAGCAGTTTATTTACCCAGGGACCTAGTTTAGTTTCTGGTTAATAAGCCTTATGATAAAATAAGTTAAATGCTACTGCCCTTACATATATGGACAAATGTGTATATAAATACTAATCAGGTCAGGATTATTCCACTGTACCTGACTGCGCATGCTTAGTGTGCTGATGTGGAAAATGAGATAAGGTACTATACCTAAATGTACATAAAGTTAATATTTGATCTTATTTTTACTTGAAAAAAAAAAAAAATGATTTGTTAAGTTGAGCCTTCCTTGATTCGTGAGATTATTCATTGCATTTAAGTATTTGTAATTATATAATATTCGGCATTTGTGTTTTAAGTATTTGTAATTAAATAATATTCGGCATTTGTGAATCAAATGAGGGAGGGAGATACGCCATTGCTCAGTCAGATCCTTAAGCTCGTTTGAGCTGGACACTGTAAATAATATACACCAGGACGATTGGAAATCTAACCAAGACCATTAGCCCGTCGTCATCTGATATTCCGACACTATCTAGCTAAGTATCCTTAGATTCGGCCAAATTGAGGAGAACTAGTTAGGATATGAAGAGAAAGAATGGTGAGGTAGTGTTAGTTATACCCACTAATCAAAATAGACTCCTATTACTTAGTTTAACTTGGTGTTAATAGAAGAATAGTTTCAAAGCGATTTTTTGTGTGTGTGTTGTGGCTTTAAATGAGATCAAGGTTAGAGTCTTGGGACAGAAACCGTACTGTCTGTTTTCTGGGAGGAAAAGATCGTGGGAACGTAAGGTACAACCCAAGTGGTTTAACAACACACAAAATAGGTTTAGAATTAATGTGATCAACTGCTTTTGGGCTCAGGTAAATTAGTTGTTTACTAAGTGGTTCTGGTTGTGAGGTCAAAAGTATAACCAAAGCGGTTTAACAAGCCAGGGGGAGAGGTTTAAAATAAAACCTTCATCAGTATTTAAAGTTGACATAAAGGAATTTAAAATGTAAATAAGGTAATCAGCCAAAATGTCTATTTCCTTGTTAAAGAAGTTAATGAATGTTAAAGTAAGATAGGTAAAAAGAGCCATAAAATATTATATGAAAGTATTAGCGGAAATACCACTGCCAAAGGAAAGATTAAATAGGGTTTTGAACATATTAAGGGACAGATGGACTAAGTATGAAGAAAGATATATTAATGTAGAAGCAGCTACTGTGAAGGAAGATAATGAAGATCTGTTGGAATCAGAAAATACAAAATAATAAAGTAACGTAGAGAGGAATATATAAGAATCGTAAGGTTGCTTGACACAAAATTAGCTAATTCTACCACAGGAATTCGAATCGTGGAACTGTGCAGTAGAGAAACGCTACCAGAAATTACGCTCCAAGAGTTTGATGGGGAGCAAAATTGGAGATTCTTTTGGCATAAATTTAAATACGGTACTTAGTCCATGACAGAACAGACCTACCAGTATCCAGTATAAGTAAACACTCCAATCTGTTTGGACAGGTCAAGGGCGTGCCTTACAAGTTGATAAGTGAATTACCTGTTGAAGAAAATACTTATGAGGCGGTTTTGACACTCCATAGACAGAATAATCATGAAGATAGGGAGCAGGTCATTACCCAGTTAATAAAGATTCTAAATGAATTATCCATACCAAAACATGATTTGGCCTCTGTCAAAACATTCGGATTGTAGTGAGTTTTCATTTAAAAGCGTTAGGTACTTAAGCAGCTAGCTACAGTGGCAGAAGCACTGAAATCTTATGAAGTACCCAATTCCGAAAGTGGGAAGGCAGATTTGTCATTACAGACCTGGAATAAAGATTCACCACTTTTAGGGAATAGAATACAAGAGGACTATCCTACTATTAACATTTCCAAAACTCAAAATGTGTTGGGTCTTAAAGGGGATACAATGGCTGATGAAATGTCTAAAACCAGTTGTTCTCTGACGTAACACTTACCAAGAGGTCCTTGTTAAGTCAGGTCTCCATGTTATTTGACCCATTAGGACTGATCAGCCCCATTGTTATTAGAGGCAAATGTTTCGTGCAAAAGGTTTGGCGAGAAAAGTTAGACTAGGACACTGAATTTGGGGAAATGTATTTTGAGCAATAGGAACAGATTAGAAAGAAATTTGAAAAATATCCAAGCGTATGTATTCCCAGGCAAATAAACAGTAACAAGGAGTCACATATGCATATCTTTTGTGATGCGTCTGAAAAGGCAAATGGGACAGTAGCTTATTAAGAGATTACAGTAAAATTAATACCCTACGTCCAAAGCCAGACTTGCGCCAATTAAAGGAAGAGCCCTACCTCAAATGGACTTGGCACCCATAGAAGTAGGAATTAGTTTGTCAGGTATTTAACCCCCTACTCTTGACACTCAGTTTGAGGATATTTATATATGGACTGACAGCGACATTTTTCTTTACTTAATAGGAAAGGAAAACAGTAAAATTCCTTTCTTCCGTAGCAGACTGAAGACCATAAATGAACTGTCTTCCAAATTTAAATTTATGCATGTATCCTCCAATCAAAGCCCAGCTGATATGCTGTTCAGAGGCAACAGGAGAGAAATTGATTAAGGATGACTTGTGGTTTTAAAGGTCCTAAATGCTTACTTACAAATGAAAAGCCTGAGCAGAGACAGTATAATTTTGCTGAGGATAGTGTTGTAAACCTGCATCCTGTAGTACCTAAGCCAGATGTGACAGACATCAGTAGATTTTCATAAAAAAGACAACTCCGTAACACTGCTAATTAGTTGTATAATTTTGTAATATGAGAGTGGGGTTTGAGGTGTTTGATCCCATGGAATATGAGAAAAGGAAATTTTATGGAGATATTTTTCACTTTTTATTCCATGGCTCTAGCAGGAATGGTACAATATGAGATTTAGGAATTTTCTAAGACGGAAAAGGTCAAATCAGATGCTGTAGCAGAATAGTAAAGGCTGATTTGCCACTCCAAACTAGACATCCTATATTGTCACCCAAGAATGATTATTTTGTATAGTTAATTGTTAAGGAAGCCCATGCGTTGACTCTTCATGGAGGTGTGCTACTGATTTTGGCCAGAGTCTGAGAAAGGTAATGGATTCCTAGGGGTAGACAGGTCGTGAAGAAGTATCTCAAGAGTTTCATTATATGTGGGAGGTATGGACAACGACTATATAACTGTCCAGGACCACCAAAGGATAAGGTAAATAAATATAAGTCGGCCCTTCAAAGTAATGCAGGTTTATTACACAGGGACTATATGTTATTGGTGAAGGAATTCCCTATAAGGTGTATAACTGTTTGTTTACTTTCACCTGCACTAGGGCAGTCCATCCAGAAATGGAAGAAGATTTTAGTTAAGAGACATTCCTGAACGTATTTAGAAGATTTGCAGCTAGACGGTCTTGTAGTAGTAAACTGATAAGTGACAATTCGTTGGAGCATCACGTCTAATTTAAAGTATAATGAATGACCCAAAGGTTAAGTTGACACTGGAAACCCAAAATTGTACCTGGTAGTTCATAGCTGCAACAGCCCCACTGCAAATTGGATTCACAGAATGAATAATTGGTATTGTGAAGAACTGCCTTAGGAAAACCCTTCACAGAACCAAGATCACTAGAGAAGAGCTGAGAATAGTAATAACAGAAATTTAGGGTAGAATTAATGATAAACCTTTAACCTATCTGGATCATTCAAGTGTATCAGTTGAAGCCTTGACACCATCTTATACGTTGTATGGCATTGTGCTCCATGCAGTGTCTTGCGTTGATATCCAGGAGGAAGTAGATGATCCCATCATAGAGAATAATAAACTAGGGCAGTAATTACATGGGGCATATCAACGCATGAAAATGGTATTGGACATTATTTTGGACCGGACACTGGGGCAAAGATTAGGCTTTTGAACCTAAGAGAAAGGTTTTATGGGACTCAGGCTGCCAGTAACATGTTAATCATAAGCACAGATGTGGCCTTAGTAAAAACAGATCAACCAAGATCCCAGTGTCCATTAGCTAAAGCCATCTTCACACATACAGATTTGGCCTCCACACATGCAGATTTGGAGGGGGTGCTGAGACATGTTAAAATTATATGTAGGGGATATATCATCATAAAAACTATTGGTAAATTGGTGCCTGTTAACGTCTATCCCTGAAATTGTGAATGGTGGAGGAAAAGTAGGTCATGATGTGCGACCTAGAAGGGCCGCAGCACGGGGTTCTCAATACCTGTGAAGAGATCATCTGGTTAGGGGTCACATTACATGATATGGCATATCATTCTTCACCTGGCCCCAAAAGTGTGGAAACTATTTTTCTCCAGACCAGACAGCTAGTGTTTAGTGGTAATATGTGTAAAATTAAAATAATTATTCCTGCTAAAGGCAAAGGAAAATTCCAGAGAACGTTTATTGCTAGTTCAAGCATTCTATTTACTCAGGGATTTACTTTCTGGCTAATAATTCTTGTTATTAATATATGATACTGCATTTAACTTTTATGGACAACTATAATGTAAATACGGGTATAAATACTTAGAAGGTTAGGATTATTCCACTGTACCTGACTGCACATGCTCAGTGTGCTGACGTGGAAAATGGGGTAAGGTATCATACCTTA
Organism: Coenobita brevimanus; assembly: GCF_032717465.1. Classification (NCBI taxonomy): domain Eukaryota; kingdom Metazoa; phylum Arthropoda; class Malacostraca; order Decapoda; family Coenobitidae; genus Coenobita; species Coenobita brevimanus. Next base: position 38,746,693 of record NC_136967.1, read on the forward strand.
ATGGATATAAAATGAATATTCGATGTTATTCTTGTTTGAAAAGATTATTGATTTGTTAAATTTTGGTCCTTTCTTGTAAATTTTGTGAGGCAATTCACGGCATTTCAGTAACTGTAATTAAATAATATTTGGCATCACTGAATCCTACGAGGGAGGGAGTTACACCATTGTTCAGTCAGTTCCTTAAGCTCGTTAAAGCTGCACACTGTAAATAATTTGCACCAGGACGCTTGCAAACCTAGCCAAGATTGCTATCCCGTCGTCATCTTTTATTCCAACACAACGGTATCTAGCTAAGTATTCTTAGATTTGGCCAAATTAATAGGAACTAGCTAGGATATGAGGGGAAAGAATAGGAGAGTTAGGGTTGGTTATACCCACTCAGTTGAAGAGGCTCCTGTTACTTAGTTTAACTTGGTGTTAATAGAATAGTTTCAAACCAATGTTTTTTTTTTTTATACTTTTTTGACAACGGAAATATGTTCCCCTCTGTTCTTCTTGTTCACACAGTTAACATGAAGGAATTGTATGGTAACATGAAGCTTCTCTGGGGAAAAAAAAATAATGATGGGGACTTTAAGTGGAGAGTTTGTGGTGACCTAAAAGTTTTGACACTTTTTGTCAGAATGCAACGTGGTTACACGAATTTCTTTTGATCTGTGAGTGGGGACAACCGGGATAAAAAAAAAATATATATATAAGTAAAGAAGGTATGTCCAAAACGAGTATCACTGACTCCAGGGAAGAAGAATGTCATTAATTCTCCTCTTGTTGATCCTGAGAAAATTTATCTGCCTCCTTTGCACATTAAACTCTGAATGATGAACTTTATCAAAGGTATAGATAATACCCACCATGGATTCACGGATCTGAAAAGTAATTTCTCCAGAATCAGTGATGCAGAAATCAAGGATAGTATTTTTTTAAGACCACTGATCAGGGAAATGCTTTGAGATGAGATTTTCGACGAAGAGCTAAATGAAGTTGAAAAAACTGCATGGCTATCATTTAATACGGTTTGCAAAGATTTTTTTGGGAAATCACAGATCAGAAAAATACCGTGATGTAAAAGATTGACTTCATATAAAGCTCTGGGATCCAGTATGAGTCTAAAAATCCACTTTCTGGCCTCACACTTACATTTTTCCTGGAAAGTCTTGGGGTACTTAGTGATGAGCACGGCGAAAGATTTCACTAGGACATTTTGGACATGGAAAAGCGGTACCAAGGAATGTGGAGCCCCTCCATGTTGGCAAATTACTGCTGGACACTAGGGGAGGATGTCCCTGGGGCCAAAAATAGTTGAAAATCATGCACCTCACATTTTCGAGGTAAGTTTTTAAAGTATAATACAAGCCTTGTTTCTGTCTATCTATGTATTGCCAAATGCCTTAATCCCGTAAGAGGTGGCCACAAGCAAATGGCCTCCATGTCGACCTGCCTCCCGAAATTTCACTGCCCTGCGCCCAACAGATACTTCCCCTCTGTCTTATACCTCTTCACTCCGTCCCTTCATCTCATCCTTGGCCTCCCCGTCCCTCTCCCCCCTCCACCTCACCCACATACACTCCTTGCCAGTCTCTCGCTCTCCATCCTCTCCACATGGCCAAACCACCTCTGTGCGTTTCTCCTAACGCATTCTATCATATCCACATCGATACCACAACGCTCCTTCACTTCCTCATTTGTTATTCAGTCTCTCCATGTAACTCCACACTCTCCTCTCAGTAACTCATTTTCACTGCTTTCACCTTTGACTTGTGCCCCAACAATAAGGTCCAAGCTTCACTTCCATACGGTTGAGTTAGTATCACAATACTGTCATGCAGCGACTTTTTTACTTCCATTCTCACTTCCTTGTTTCTTATCACTGTTTTCAAAGAACTAGCAACCTTTCTTCCTTGTTGTACCCTTTCAAGCACTTCACCTTCTAAACTTCCATTCTTATTCGTCACACTACCCAAGTGCTTAAACGCACTCACATTTACAACCTCACTGTACATACAGTGACTTCATTTCTCTCGAAGACCAAAACTTTACCCTTCCCTTCATTCACCTTTAGATTCCGTTTCTTACACACTCATCCAAAATCATTCACCTAGCAATGCTGCTCCCCTTTGTCTTCACTTAACAACACAGTATCATCTGCAAACAACAGAACAGGGAGTTTGCCAGTACCTTTGCCAGAAATTCCACCATAGAGCATGCCAGCCAGAATGTCCCAGTACTAGAACTTGACTCCCCAGAAATTGTCCCACTTAAAATACAGACAAGATACGTAAAATCCATCCTAGACAATTTACCTATCAACAAAGCTCCAGGCCCAGATGGAACTCCACCAATTGTTTTGAAAAAATGTTCCCCTGAACTTGCCTATGTTCTAGCTTTTTATTCAGACTATGCATACGTACTTCTTCATTCCCAAATTCATGGAAAGAAGCCAATATCCACCCAATTCTGAAGAAAGGAAGTTCCTCTGACCCCTCTGATTACAGACCAATAGGTGTCACATCTTTTCTTGGTAAGGTATTTGAAACTTTAATTAATAAGCACATTGTTAAACATCTTGAGTCCAACAATCTTGTGATAGAAAATATGGTTTTCGCCATAAAAGATCCACCATTGACACTCAATCTCCTAACTCATACCATCCATCAATCAATTGACCTACATGGAGAAACTCATGCAGTAGCCCTTGATATTTCTAAAGCTTTCGACAGAGTCTGGCACCGTTCCCTGCTGTTCAAACTCCCTTGCTATGGACTAACGTCTTTTGTTCCTTTGATTTCTTCACATCTTAGTGACAGGAAAATAAAAGTAGATGATGTATATTCCAATTTCCACTCAATTAATGCCGGAGTGCCGCAGGGATCAGTTCTGGCACCAACCCTATTCTTGGTTCATATTAATGATCTCTTACCTGTCACCCACAATCCCATCCACTCATATGCAGATGACTCAACACTACATAGTTCATTCACACTCAGACACCCATTTACAAAGTCTAATATCTCTACCTCTTAACTCAGTATAGCCATCACCATAAATCAAGACCTATCTACGATCAGTGAATGGGGACAAAACAACTCTGTCTCATTTAATGCTAGTAAAACTAAATATATACAATTTACTAATAGACAGATATTGCCAGATTCGTACGTTACCTTCAGTGCTACTAATATTCCCATCTCCAAAAGGATTGAAATTCTTGGCGTCTCACTTAACAATGCCCTCAGCTGGACCTCTCATGTTAGATCACTTGCTAAAACTGCCTCAAAGAAACTTGGATTATTGTACTGAGTCCGTAACTTTTTCACTGACGAGCAGTTAGCTATAATTTATAAGAGTCATGTGCGCTCTCAGCTTGAATATTGCCCACCCTTGTAGAATGGACGTGGAGAGGTTGCATTCAAACAACTAGACAAAATTCAGAACAAAGCTGTTAGAATTATTAACAATCTTGCAATTACAAATAAACTACCTCCCCTACAAGTAAGAAGGAATGTTGCCTCCCTTGCACTATTTTACAGATATTTTTATGGCAAATGCTCAGATCAAGTTGCGTCCATGGTGCCACCTCTCCATGCCTTCCTTCGTGCTACACGGGCATCTGGTAACGCTCATGACTGGAATGTCACTCAGCCATATTGCAGAACTTCTGCCTATCAGAATTCTTTCATTCCCCAAACTGCATATCTTTGGAACTCGCTTCCCCAGGGTTGTTTCCCTCCAAACTTCAACCTACAGCTGTTCAAGTCTGTTACAAATATTTTATGAACAGAGGACACAGGTAATCTGGTGTATGGATTATTATTATTTTTTTCATTTGTTTTTCCCTCCTCTGTTCTGTTATTTGAAAAAAAAAAAAAAAAACACTGCCCTTTCTCATTAGGGTCTCTTCAACATCCACTGCCCTAGCTTGTACCTCTTTTATAACCCTATCGATATACAGATTAAACAACCATGGAGACATGACACCCCTGTTTCAATCCAAGATTCAGATAGAAATATTCACTCAGTTCACCGTTCACATGAACTGCAGCCTTAGTACCCCCATACATACTCCTCATGACATTCAAGAACGTCCCATTTATACCATATATTCTTAGTATTTTCCACAATCCTTGTCTATCCACCCTGTCATATAGTTTCACTAAATCAATTAAGGGTGCATGCAACTTCTTTCCCTTCTCTAAAAATTTTTCCATTAAAGACCTAAGAATAAATATCTGATCTTCATAACCTCATCCATCCTAAAACCTCCTTGTTCTCCAACTAATTTCACTCTTATTTCCCTAACTCTGTCAATAAGTATCCTACCATACACTTTTCCTGTTACAATAAGAAGACAAATGCCCTTATAATTACTACACACTTCTTTTTCCCTTTTTCTTTTGTACAGGGGAATAATTAAACCTAACTTCCAATCTTCCGGAACCTTACCATCCTCCCAGGCCAATGTGCACAACTTCTACATCCATTCGGTTACTCTCTCTCCCCCATTATTCGGCATTTCACCACATACTCCAACAATTCCTAGGGCTTTCCCAATTTTGACTTTCTTCTTTGCTTCCACAACTTCCATCCTACTGATTTCTTCCTCTCTTCTCATACCTCACCTTCTCCCAGCCATTCTCCAGCCACTTATACTCGCATTACTTTCATTCTCTATGTTCAACAATTCCTTAAAGTGCTTTCTCCATCTGCTCACTTTTCTCCCTTCTCGACTATCAATCTACCATTGTTACTCTTCACTCTCCGGCTAACTTCTTTATTATCCTGTTTAACTCTCTTTACTTTTTTCCAGAACATTTTCTTACATTCCCTCTACTTTACACTCAAATTCCTTCCAAATTCCTCATCTACCCTCATCTCGCTCTTATTAATCCTTCCACCTCTCTCTATATAACTCTCTCTTCCGTCTCTGAACTTCCTCCATGCCCCTGTTTCTTATCTATTCACTATATGCTTTCTTCTTTTGTGCCACAGTCTGTCTCATCACTTCATTCCACCATACTGTTTCTTGCACCCCCTTTCGTCTTCTCTTCACCCCACAGACCACCTCACCCGCTGCACAGAATTCTTCTGTGAATATCTTGCACACTTCTTCCACGGCCCCCAACAGGTCCAAATCATATTAACCCAGCCTTATATATGATTCAATACTATACACTAACTGTATAATTTAATTGCTCTAACACTTAATAACCATTAAAAAAAATGTAAAAACATTTTCGAATTTAGCATAAAAAACATTATAAGGTCCACCTATTTTTGTTCGTGGGTCAAAAGAAAAAGCAATAATTCTGTTGACCAGTGTTACTGGAACTGAGGTTGGAGCTAACTGCACTGACAAAGGGTAAGGAGTGCTAAGAAGTTGTTCAGTGAGCTGTTGCCATTCCTGACAACGAGAAGGCTCTCCCTCTGTGCTCAGATGTTCTTGTATGCAGCTAGTGTTAGTAGTGCACTGATGTACTCAAGTGTGTCTTGGGCTGTAAATGAATATGATATGGAGGATCAAACCTAGAGATGATAATGATAAGATGGATGGACAGAGCATCTTTGAAGGACAGGCTTATGTTATTAGGATTGCGAATGAAGCATTGAGAGGAAGGATAGAACTTGAATATACGAGTAATTCATAAATGTTGTGATGAAAGGGAGTAAACGGATAAGGTTTGAGCATGTGGAGAGAATGGAGGATGGCATCTGGTGTGGAGTGTGAGAGGTGTATACATGGAGGGTAGGCTACTTGAGGCAGGCCGAAAAAGAATGTGGCTTCAGACCATGAATGGCTGAACAGTAGGGCGTAATGTCACTGGGCGATGTGTAACAGATCAACAGGCACATTTCAAGTTTTGTACAATGGACCTCCTTAAAAAATGAAAACAAAAATTCACAGTAACAAGTGCGATAACTCCTTTCTTGCATGTGAAACTTGTGAATTTTACTATTTAGCCGTCAGTTTTGGACACCAATTTCCCAAGGTCTTGAGACATTATTTCTCCTTTATATCGTTCCATAATATAAAATATTATAAGAAAAAAATAGTACATGTGGTGACCTATATTGTATTGGGTAAGTGACGCATTAAAGTCTTGTTTATTTTTGAAGGACGGCATAAAACCATGGGACTTGATAACTGCTGTAATGTAGTCATCTCTTGCAGCCTTTCTGTAAACTACTCTAGATGGCTCTGTTTCCATCCTGACACAGTGTTCCACACCTTGTGAGTGACATGGTATCTGGATAATAAAGTTAGCTCTTCACTGATCTGGGTCCTTCATCAGACAAGTGCATCGTTATTGGTGGGTGCGTTCTGCACTCCTCGGCTGGTGGGAGTAAATTCACCAAATTACTTGTACATCGATTGATCTTTGGTGGCCTAAATTCTCATGATACGTTGTCGTGTATGGTTATGGGCTTGTCGAACTGTTTTTAAGCTGTTTATGGCCGATTTCCGATATGCTAGCATTGTCAATAAAACATTTTCAGGGTGAGCCCAAAATTAATTTCTTTGGATCACCTGTCAAGTAACAGTCTCACTGGCAGGATGCAGTATTTACAGCATGGTAACTTTAATTTGCTCCAACAGATGTTTTGGGCCGTCTGTGCACTTTGGATGACACTTGATGCTAAACGGTCCATAGCAGCACACGACAAACTCTGTTAGTGAGTACGTTTATCATTACTCTGTTCTGTTGCTATAATTATATAGGCGACACATTCTGCTGGCAGTTGTAGTCCATCTTGCATGTGACACTGGTCCAGGCCTCTCCCATAGGAGATCTTCATCCTTGACACCAGCTTTGATAATTATATAAAAGTAGGCTTGATCACAGCTCAATTAACAAAGGTCAACATGTGGAAGAAAGGGGCCTTTAGCAATATACTGAATACCTTTAGAGGAAAGTGGCAAACTTGCACACTTAGCCAAAGCTTTGCCAACTGGGTTTTTTCCATCGTGTTGCACTTTCGGTTGGACCAACGAATTTCTTGCACAAGTGGTGACATGGAAGTTCATTTAAATGCAGACTGCAGATGAACCACTGCAAAGTACGCCCCAGGCGACACTGTAGCTGGTGAATGGCTCCATTTTTGTGTCCTATGTTTGTGGTTGAACTGTCGGCTTTCACCGCAATTATTTTATCTGCAGTATCCATTTCTTCTATCAAATTCTGAAGTCCTTCCCCGATGGCAGTGCCAGTTCCTTGTTTCAGTATCAGATGGTCTAGACCAGCGTTTCTCAAACGGGGTTCCCCGGAACCTTAGTGTTCCGTGAGAGGTCGCTAGGGGTTCCGAGAGAAATAGTGATAAATAAGCTAATCACATGTAAATGCATTTTTGAGTCATTTTTGTGTTTAATTTCATATTCGTAATTTTACTATACACGTACGGCATATTCTTGGGAAATTCTTAGGTATTATCATAAGGTCTTAACCTGTTATATCATTTAAAAGTATAATAATTATAGGGAATATACTTAGCGACGTCTATACGGCACCGGTGTGAAACCGCCTTTAGTGGTCAGTATACAGGTGCTATACGTGACGGATTCGTGTATCATCAAGTGACTCACTCGAGTACAGGACACATGCATGGTCTCCATCAGTCCTGTATGTACTTCCTGGCGTGCAGGTACAGTCCCTCATTCACCCACGTTATTTAGTAAATGTTACCTATCATTTAGGGATTTTATATGAATTTTAAAAGTTTAAGTATGTTTTTAATTTTTTTGTTAGTTTATGAGTTTGTGTGTGTTTTTTTTCTCTCTCTTTTCCATGGTTAGTTCCTCTGATTGCTTTAATTTGCTTCAGTTTTATTTAAGTTATATTTATCAAGTTATTGTAGTAGTACTAGTAGTTATTACCAGTCTTCGTTCTGTTCATATGTGTTATATATGGTATTAGTTATGTATGTTTATTTTTTTGTGTGTAAATGAAAACGTCTGTATGAAGTCTCTTAAAAAAACAGTTTGATTTAAGTTATTTTGTTATTTTTATGTATTTATTTATATTTTGCATTGTCAATAAACTTGCGAAAAACATAAGTTACCAGAAAAAATATATTATGTTCTTCTTGTGAGCTTTAAGTTTGGACAAGAGAAAGAAAGATATTAATAATGATATATAATAATTTTTATGTAAGGGTTCCCTGATTCATTAAAATTATTTCAAGGGTTCCATAAGGGTAAAAAGGTTGAGAAACGCTGGTCTACACAGAAGGTTCCAGGCTCTCCAACTAGCACATAGTGGTCTTCAGTTTCCTTTGTCCCTTACCACTTGTTCCCCCATTTCTCTTTAACATCATGTCTCTCTCTCCATCAAAAAACAGACCAGTGATTTCCTCATCCTGGTAGGTTGCTGTTTCCCTCAGATGCCTCCTTCTGTCGTGCTCTCCATACATTGTGATGGTCGATTACATTTTTTATGATCTTCAGAACTAACGATGCCATAGTCAACTAATGTAACGGTACCGATAGCTGAAGCAGCCCTATTCGACACACAGTAACGATCTGCATCCAAAGCTAAAGTGGGAATTCGTGTAATGTTCTTGTCTCTCTGCATGGCAATATCGACCATACATTCATCATCAAAACTTTCTTCACTTCAGGTTGATTCTGCTGGAGTTAACCACATCTACAGAGGATGCTACCTCTCCTTTTCATTTTTTCTCTCAGCTCTTCTGGTCTTTTTTGCATCCGATCCTCTCTTGGCATCCTTCTCTTCATGATGCTGGTCACCTCCGCATATAATCCACCAAAATGCTTATTCTGCATGGTTTCCTGGTCGTGGAGCTTTCATCTCCTTTTCACAGCAACACTGAGGCAGATCATCAGACTGGCGTGCAGCTATATCTAACAAATTATTGAATTTTTCACCAAACTTCTTGTTTTTTTAGGCCTACATGCCTTGTTTCGATGCATGTGAGCCTTCTTCCATTAACCGAAGGAGCTTCGTCATCACATTATTAATTGCGATGGAATCTTTCCTCGTCTTCAAAGGCCAGTAAGTGTTTGGACAGAGTCTGGAATGACACTTCTACTGTTGGTATATTTGTTCTTCAGGAAGAGGAATTTCTTGCAACTTTAAATGCGTTGGAAGTTGAGAGAGAAGAAGACCTTGTAGTGAAGAACCAAAGACAGTGTTTTTGGCAATTGCTCGTGTTCACTGCTTGCTCATTTTAACAGTAAAGCTTAGTATCACAAACCTAAAAAATATCTAAATTATCATCACGGAAGCTAATGAACAAGCATGAGAACAGACATGAAAATGCCAAAAGAAATTGAATTTCACCTCTTTCTATATGTCTAGGGCAAAGTCTGAAAAAAAAAAAAAAAAAAAAAAATATATATATATATATAAATATATATATATATATATATATACTGCATTCTCACAGGTTATATATATATATATATATATATATATATATATATATATACTGCATTCTCACAGGTTATATATATATATATATATATATATATATATATATATATATATATATATACTGCATTCTCACAGGTTATATATATATATATATATATATATATATATATATATATATATATATATATATATATATAGAGAACACAGATGGTTCTAGACTCTTCTAAAAGTTAATTTTATTTTTTGTTTTAATATTCTCTGGTGAGATGGATAACATATAGGTCAAGATGTCAACTCTGAGCTGTCTGAAAAGCACTTCGAAGTAATTGCCGCAATGTGATTTATGTACGTACTGTATATCCATGCAGAAAAGGAGGTGTTCCGTGTGTGGCAGACAATTTGAGGGTTCATTTTCGAATTTAAGCCGGTCAGTTGCACAAAAACTGAAATTTCCCTCCTGATCGGTCACGACACTACACGCTACAGAGTAGAGAGGCCAATGAAGATTGAACTGAATGGAAAGCTGCCATTAGGTGAACAAGGCAAGTGCTTCCGTGCAGGTTGGAGCCTATATGGATGATGCGAAACGAGATGAAAAATTTAAAGAATAGATACCATGCGAAAACAATAATAACGATAAATTAGGATAAATGTCGATCTTGATAGATCAGTACAGGATAGAGGTACTTTCACCACTTGGATCATTCAGCCATAATCACATCAAAGCCTCATTAATTAATTCCTCCAAACCATCTCATTCTGAACCTGTCAGAGTGACCGGATGGCGCTTTGATAGGACAGACTGGGATGGATTTAATAATTATCTTGCTGATATTCCATGGCAGCTTTTCTTCTCCAGTGACATCAGTTCTACCCAGTCCCAACCTGGTATGAAACTGTTCATGCCCAGTCAATAGTTCACTAAATGATAGGACTCCTCATAATGGTTTGACAGCAGTTGTTCCTGAGCAATGACCCAAAAGTCCTTAGCACATAATTTTTACTTAATATAAAAAATATCTTAATTGCTCAGTCAGTTTATACAGTAATTGCTAGAAACTATGCAAAAGCAGTAATAAGTTCTGCTAAATCAAACTTTCTTCACAACTAAGCATCGAAACTATTGAATAATCGTAATGACCGTAGAATATTCTGGGCAATTCTTAGTTCTTTCAGTAATAACTTTAACAAGTCATCACCCATTCCCTCACTAAAATCTTAAGAAGGTAACACAATAAATGATCCGCGTGGTAATGCGAGCATCTTTGCCAGTACATTTGCCAGAAATTCTGCCTTAGAGGAAGTCATCCAGAGTGTCCCAATACAAGAACCCGACTCTCCAGAAATTGCTCATCTTAAGAGACAGACTAGATGCGTAAAATTCATCCTAGAGAATTTGCCAGTTAACAAAGCTCCAAGTCCAGATGGAATTCCTCCATTTGTTTTGAAAAAGTATTCCCCAGAACTTGCTCCTGTTCTAGTTAAATTATTCAGACTATACTCTACATAAGTACTTCTTCATTCTCCAATTTTTGGAAAGAAGCCAATTTCCACCCAATTCCGAGAAATGGAAGTTCCTCTGACCCCCCTGATTACAGACCAATAGCAATATCATCTTCTCTTATTAAACTATTTCAGACTGTAATCAATAACCACATAGTTAAACACCTTGAATCAAACAACTTAATTAGTGATAGTCAGTATGGTTTTTGCCGTGGAAGATCCACTGTTGAAATACTGAATCTCCTGACTCATACCATCCATAAGTCAAATGACCAACATGGAGAAGCTCATGCCGTGGCCCTTTAACTTTTCAGAGCTTTTGACAGAGTGTGGCACCGTTCCCTCCTATCCAAACTCCCTTGCTATGGCCTATTATTTTTTGTTAGTCTGATAACCTGACATCTCAGTGACAGAAAGATAAGAACAAACGTACATGATGTACAGTATATTCCAATTTCTGCTCAGTTAATGCTAGCATGCCACAAGGATCAGTTCTGGCTCCAACCCTATTCCTATTTCATATGAATGATCTCTTATCTGTCACCCATAATCCCATCCATTCATATGCAGACGACTTAACACTTCACAGTTCATTCACACTTAAGCACCCATTCGCAAAGTTTAATATCTCTAACTCACAACTTAGTACAGCAACCTCCACAAATCCAGACTTATCTTAATTGCTGAATGAGGACAAATTAACATTGTCCCATTGAATGCTAAGTCAACCAAATATATAGAGTTTACTAATAGACGGGTATTGCCTGATTCCTACATTACCTTCAGTGCTACTAGTATTCCTATCTCTAGAAATATTTAAACTCTTGGTGTTTATCTTAATGTTCTCAGCTGCACCTCCCATGACAGATCACTTGTTAAATCCGGTTCAAAGGAACTTGTATTTTTGTCCAGAGTCCGTAACTTCTTTACTGATGAGCAGTTAGCAAAATTTTACAGGAGTCAAATGACCTCTTGGGAATAGATGTGGAGAGGCTGCATTAAAACAACTGAAGAGAACTCAGAACAAAGCTGTTAGAATTATTAATAAACCTATTACAAATGAACTACCTCCACTAGAAGTAAGAAGGAATGTTGCTTTCCTTGTATTACTATACACATACTTTTATGGCAAATGTTCAGACGAGGTTGCATCCATTGTGCCAGCTCTCCACGCCTTTCCCCACTCTACACTGGCATCTTGTAGCGCTCATGACTGGACTGTCACACTGCCATATTGCAGAACTTCAACCTTCGGCCCTTCAAGTCAAACTGTTACAGATTTTTTATGAATGGAGGACACCTGTAATCTGATGTATGGATTTGTTTTAATTCGTTTGTTTTTCCTTTCTCTGTTCCGTTACTTAAAAAAAAAAAAATACTCTGAAACAGAAAACCGTTTGGATGGGGGTGAAGATATATAGAAACGGAGGTGGAAAGAACAGTGAAAGTGTGAAGGATGAAAAGGGAAGAATACCGAGCAATGGAATTGAAGTAAGAAGTTGGAAAGAATACTTTGAATGGATGATGATGATGGGAAAGATGAGAGCGGAGCAGTAGTAAACATGGTTGGTTTTGGCTACGTGAAGAAAAAGAATGTAGTACCAAAATGTGAACTGGCTAAAGTGAAGAATGTTATGATAAGGATGAAGAATGAGAGGGCATCAGTTACTGAACGGGTGAATTCAAAGTTGATTAAGTGCAGTGTAGCTAGTGAAGTGAAGTATTTGTTAAAAATAAGTAAGAAAGCATGTATGAATGGCTTGTACCAGTAAAAGTAAATGAGAATGTGGTTGCATTACTAAAAAAGAATAGATATGGGCAAAGTGAGTGCAAAATTTATCGTGGTATAAATCTGGTGAGTGCTGTAGGAAAGGTACTGGAAGAATTATCTTAAAGATATATTAGAAGACCTGGAGAATGACAAAGTAGGGATGTTGGGGTGGGTAGAGAGGTGTGCGGATAAAATAGGTAATGAGGAAGGCTTCTACTTATGGCACATATTAACCTAGGATCGTGTATAGCAAGGAAAACAGCAAGGGAACATGGATATTTCTGCATATCGGTTTGGTGGATGGTAAGCAGCTAAATGCTGTTAAGAGTTTGTCACTGTAGTGAGCGTGTGTAGGAGTAGGTGGGCATCAAAATAAGTGGTTAAATATAGGTTTTGGAGTGAGACAGATTAACAAGGTGTCCCCCAAACTATACACATTTTGCACTAATTTGGCCCATCATTTCGAAATCCGGTCATAACACTTCTTCATGACTATAGTCGCAGCACGTGACTCTGAGGTTGTCATTATCGTGCCCTGGCAACCTACCCCTCAACAGTGCTTCCTATTTCGTGTATAGTATGATATGCTTGTGATTCGTTTATATGTTCGTGAATAAATATATTCGTGTATAATAGTGTATAATAATATGATTCATGTATAATATGATACGAAATCGGACGTGCTGTTGAGAGGTAGGTTGCCAGGGTACGATAATAACAACCTCAGAGAATTATAGCACGGTATTACTGTAACGAAATCCTTATAAAACTATTCAGCAATCATGAGGGAGATAATGCCAGGTTGGGTAAAAAAAAAAAAAAAAAAAAAAGGAAATTCATGTGTTGTAAACTGGACCTGTGTAGATACATGTAGACTGCTCCCACTCCCACTCATCTCAAATGTTGTGTACTAACTCTCATTCATCGTCAGTGCGGAATTGATGGTTTCTGGTGATTTTGGGGTCACCTGTGGTAACTCTGTCAATGGTGGTGAGAATTGTGTCTCCAGCATCAGTGTCTGCAACCAGAGACGGTCAGGTGCCTCCACCTCCTCTTCCTCTTTGTCCTCCTTCTTGGCAGAGACTTGTTGCAGTTTAGCAATAATTTCCTCTTCCGCCTGGTGATGGTAGCCAGGCACACCAACATCTTCATCCAGCCACTCACACAGCTCCTCAGCAAGGTTCCCATACCCTGCAGCTGCCAACATTTTTACCATCCCTTGTGGTCAAACCCCTCACAATCATGAAGTGGTGTTGGAGTTTTGGGTGTTCTTAGGGGTTTGTACCACACATTCTTCAGGTTTGCAAGACACACTTTCTTCTACACTTCTACCCAGTTAAAAATGTTGTACTTTTTAAAGTTATCCAGAATATTCTTGCCCCCGGTGTCCTTATATCCTTCTGAGGCCATCCTATTCTCAGCCACAATGAGGCATTGTTGCAGGTAGAGGTTCCTGTATTACCTCTTTGAACCCTCTAAACTCCGTGGACCATAGGCTGGATAAGGGCAGTGGTGTTGGCTAGCAGGAACAAAGCTTTGATTCGTCCATCCTTGCTAGAGAGTTTGTTAGATGACGGATGGGCTAGTGCATTGTCCAGCAGCAACACTGACTTCATGTTATCCGGACTGATGCCATACCATTTTCGGTCCTGCCAATTGAAGGGTCCAAGCTGTGGTGGAACTACTCATGATTGATATCGTGGGTAAACCAGACAGGTTTTTCCCACGGTACTCCACAGGAAGTTTGGCCATGATGTCATTGAGTGACCTAGGTCACTTGCTCTTAAATACTATGACTGGCTGTAGGCGATGAAAGCCATTAGTATTGGCACAGACCAGAATGGAGTGATGCTGCTTCCTTGTTTTAGGCACTGGAGTGCTGCCAATATCTTTGCAAGCTTCGGTGCCTTGAGGAAGGGCACGCCAGAAGAAACTAATCTTGTCCTCGTAGATTTGAAACCATACAGGTCCTCGTCCTCCATCAGCTTCCGTAGATGTTGGACAAACGACTCCACAGCATTGATATCGGCGCTGAGTGTCTCCCCAGTTATGCCTTGTTAACGATGTCATGGCACTTCGTAAACCTCCATAGCCAGATGTCACTACACTTAAAATTTTCAACTCCAAGGTGAGTGGCAAACCTTTGTGCAGCTTGCTGGATATCCATGTCATTTACAGGAACATCATCTCATTCCAATGTGAACCATTTATACACCACTTGTCTAAAGTCTCGATAGGCAGCTTCCTGCTCCTGGGCACATCCTTAGCCTTCCTCACACCTTAAATTTTATTCAAAGCCTCCTTTGTTTTTACTTAGCCTGCAAGATGTCATGCAGGTTCGACATCTTTATCCCAAACATGTGACTCAGGTCGCTTCTGCTTGTGCCTTTCTCATGCACCTCGACCACTTCCATATTCTCTGCAAGGCTTAAAATTTTCCTCTTCGCATTCTCAGTGGAGGATGAGGAGGATGATTCCTGAGAAAACCATATCTTACAATCACTGAGGGGTCACAATTTTTAAATTAAAGAAATGCGAGATGCGGAGGCGAAAATGTTAACATAGTTATAGACGCAGCAAGACTGATGCTGACCACATGTCGTACAGTGTGTCCACATCTTCTGTACCACCCAGGCCTACCGAAAATAGTCACAAAATAGCCAGAGACGCCACTGCTTCCCGCCCACTCCTCCCCAGTTTAGCCCAAGTAAATGAGAAAAACTTCCGCCAGCATTGGTAACCAGTGGTGTAGCTGGGGGAGGAGGGGGCAAGGTGGAACATCTGACCCCTGGCACAGCATCTAGGGGAGCGCCAAACTGAGTCGGAATATTACATACTACTTGTGAAATGTCAAATGCGTAGGCCTATGTGCCATATATATATATATATATATATATATATATATATATATATATATCTATATATATATATCTATATCTATATCTATCTATCTATATATATATATATATATATATATATATATATAATATATTGTCATACTGTCCAGTATTCCTGTCTGTTCTGCTGAAGTTTTATAAAAAAAAAAAAAAAAGTGAGCATTTGAATTTAGTAGTTTAAGGTTATTGGAGAGACTGAATCAAACTGTACGGGTTCGCTGCGCTCGCTGAAGTCATGGGCTGCACAGGTAAAAAGATAAAATAAAAAGCCCCCCCCCCCCTTTCAACTTTCTGGGTACGCCACTGAACTTCCATGATGCTGCACAAGAAATTCAGGCTTTCCAAGGATATTTCCTAGAAAAAAGGTATGCTCTCTGCAAGTATTCTGTAGAAGAAGCAAAGGAACTCTGCAATGCTTGTGATATCGAGGTTGAGAGACGGCGGAGGAAGAAGAAGAAAATGCCTGGGGAAGCAGCAGAGGATGAAGGGCGCACAGCAGAAAATAAAATGCTGCGGCTGAAGAAAAGTATGATTGACAAAAGAAACAATGAAATGGGAGACAGATTCAACTTGAACAAAGTGGACTCCAGTTTTGACTTTCTCTTGAACATAAAGGAACTGCTTTTCGCAACCAACGAAAAAAGCTTGAAACAGAAATACACCAATAAGGGAAGCTTTTATGATACAGACTTGGATGGCTTGGAGATGTTCAAAGAAATTATGGACTGCCAAATGCTAATCAAGACGGGCTGATGTTCAGATCTCTACACCAGAGGGCCTACTTCGCTTCTTTGTCCAGTATGGTGATGATAGTGTATTTCCAAATCTGAGAGTTGGTCTTCAGATGTCACTGACTATTGCAACATCCATTGCCAGTTGTGAAAGATCTTTTAGTAAGTTAAAACTTATCCTGCCGTATTCTCGCGCATCCATGGTACAGGGAAGGTTGTCAGCTTTGGTTTTGCTTAATGTGGAGCGGGAGGTTACAGCCAACATAAATTTTGATGAAGTTATGGATATATTTGCAGCAGTAAAGGCAAGGAGAATTTGTCATTAAAATTAGGTTAAATATAAAGCATTACATCAGGCTGTTTCTTTTATTTAGTATATTGAGATGTTAACTTATCAGGTTATTATATCCAAAGAAGTGTTTAAGTTCTTCCAGTATTATATTTGCCTTATGTTTTTATATGAAATAACTTAGCATAATTTTCTCATGCATTCCTGAGTCTGTCATAAAGTAATACTAGGAAATAAACTAATGGTAATGCATAAGAGATTATTCATCCATCCAAGTAAACCATTTACTTAACGTTAATTACACTTTACAATTTTCATATTATGATTATCTGCCTCACTTTGACATAAACACATTGAAAATGTTATTAAATTTTAGAAAAATAAATACATTTCTACCTTATGAGCAAGTAATGTGACTGCAAGCATACTCAACCAATATAATTATTGTTTGCACTATCACATCAATTGCCCATGTAAAAGCTTGGCTCATCTTCAAACATCGAATTCAATGAGGAATGCGGTTCATGGTACTGGCCTACTGCTGGGCTACCAGCTAAAATAACATAAAAGTACCATCATTGGCTTATTTAGTACCATCATTGCTTATTTACAATATTTTACTGTTCTTCATCCTCTTCATACCATAAAAATATGGCAGGAAATGCAGTTTTTGATGTTCTAAAACTAAAAATTTACAGGGGTGGCATGCCCCTGGACCCCCCTAGGGCTCGCGCCTTGGGTGCTCACAACTCGCATACATCCAGGTTATCACGAGGGAACCAGGAGGGGGCGCAAAAATTGACTTTGTCCCTGGGTACTGAAAACCCTAGTTACGCCTCTGTTGGTAACTGTGTTCAGAGAAATGCTGCACACTGGATATGATCCAGTAGGCCTGTGAAATATCCTCTGTGTAATGGATCGCATACATTAAATATAGAAAGTGTCGGATGGGCCCAGATTGTTCGGTAGATCCACTTGATTTTTTTTCCATTTACTGTTTGGAATCCGTTATGTACGACGGTTTATCAGTTTATCCAGAGGCCCTCAAAGTGTATGTTAAAGCTGATGTCTGGTGCAGTGGGGTACAATATCAGTGTCTGCAATCAAATGGCTTTCCTAACTCTTTCTTTTGAGGCTTGTCTGTATCCCTTACTCCACACAAAGCGCTGTAGCCAGACTGACAAACAGATATGGCCTTACGTTTAAGAATCAGATAAAAGTATGTATTTCTGAAATGTCTTGCTTTGCTTCTCTTTGTCGTAATTATGGCTATTCTGCCCTGCTGCGGGTACTCACTCGATTTCACAGGATTTTTTGTGGTCTAACAAACTCCAAAGGGTACTTAACATCTTTTGTCTGGGGAGTTTGTTGATACTTCCAACCTTTTAGGCATAGTGCTCTGAACAAAATTTGCATCACTGAAAGACAGATATTCATAAACCAAACTTAGGATTGTAGAAGTAAATCTATTGTTAGGGTTACGAGAGATGTACAAATGTTCTTGCTGGAAAGGTGGATCGCTTTGGCAGTGAATAATGAAATGTGGAGTATACTATCTCAAATATCATATATGCATATTATATAGTGCTGCTTGCAAACAGTGCATAAGGACTTAATAGATCGGTAGGAAGTCTTGTGGATGTTTCTGAATATTGTGGCTTGAAAGTAACTGTAGATATGGGAAAGGTGATTGCTGCTGAGAGAGAAAGTGACTCCAAGTATGATTCATTACGGAAAGGAGAAAGACTAATTTATGAGAAGGTTGAAGTACCTGGGTGCAGGTACAGGAAGGAGAGGTAAACTTTCAAAGAAACCTGGGAATAGAGAGGTACAGGGAAGAAAAGTGGGAGGTGCTATGAAGTAAGAGAGAACTATCAGTTTGGTGCATGTGAAAGACTTATCTGAATGAGTTTTAGTTCCAAAATTAACAAACGAATATGAGAGTATGATACAAAAATGAACATGAAAAGTGTAAAGGAAATGCTGAGGAAAAAGTTATTACTGATAAATGTGTTTCAGTTGCAGAGAGTGGATAGGATGTGGAATAATATGATTCATTTAAAATGTAAAGTAATGTAAAGTACAGAAGTCAGTGGAAATCAGAGGCGAAGAGAGTGTGCTTAAATTTTATGGCCATGCAGAGAAAATGGGTGCAGATACAGTGGCGAAAAAGTTATATGTGAGTGAGCTTGAAGGTAGGAGAAGATGTGGTACCCCAAAGGGAAGGTGGTTAGGTATGGTACACGAGTGTGTGAGCAAGACAGTTATGGAAATAATGAGATTAAGGAACAGACAAGGATCAAACTGGTAGGAAAAACATTAATACAGAAGAACACAGGACAGAATCTTGTCATCTATGTACAGTCATAAGAAAAACTATCGTTACCCTTCAGAGCTATGCAAAATGACACAACAGTGTAGAGTTGTGGAATGATGGGACAGGGAACTTTGTACCGCAAACCTGTCAATGTCGGTTATGTGAGACATAGATATTAGAAATTGTGCTAGAGGTAATAAAAGCTAATTAGATCATTTGGCCTCTGTGTGTAAAGACAATGCATTTTATTATCCGGCACCAAATTCATTAAATAAAAATTTAATTGAATGGTGTTGGCAACACGCATGCAGATGGGCAATGAGTATGTGCACCCATGCCAGACGTATGATAGTAATTCAGCCGATACAAGCCAAGTTAGTAAATTTCAGTGTAATAATGGTATGTATTGCTCTCTACATATAATATATGCAGAGCGATTATAGTCCCTCGTGCACTCTGTGATGTCTCCATAATGCATAACATGGATATACCACACCTCATCCATATTAACTCTGAAGCATTTAACAACCCATCTAAAGCAGTAAGATGAACTTGTGCACCCCTGCTACAGTAGACTATCATAAAAAAAAAAAAAAAAAGACAGTGCCTATAGATCTAAAACCCTTCAAAATTATTTATTGGTTGTATTCTATAGATAAGTGTTGAATAGTAGGAAACTAATAAACGTGGCGAGTTTCATTATTAATCTCGGCGGGGCACTAAGGGTAGCACAAACACGTCCTGTATATTTCCCCGCCATATGGCTCATTCTTGTTCATTATTCCAACTCTTGTAATAGGATTGTGATATGGCAACACTAGATAGGGGAGGGGCGAACAGCAAGGACCCACCCACATAGCCTGGCTAACATTCGTTTTGCATCGAACATTCCTGGGGTAATGATAGTTTTTCTTATGACTGTACTATCTTGGTAAAATGATTGTTGTCAGACTGGCTGTATCTGACAGGTAGTATAAAATGCATAGGTATGAACGTGCTGGGTGAGAGAGCGACGAGCCATGACATAGAGCAGACTTGCCGATCCTGCTCCTGCTTTCACCTTTCCTGCTGCTGCTCACGACCCGTTGAGGGAGGCAGACAGCAGGCCTCGGCATTCTATGGCCCAGTCGAGATCAGAGGTGCTGTGATGTGGTTTAACGTTCGGGCAGGGTACAGTTTTATCAAACACCAGGATACTGGCATTGATATTTTTATTCACCATCAGGCGATCATTAACCAAACCACAGCATCTCCAGTGCTCCCTCGCAATGGCGAGATGGTGGAGTTTTCCCTCTTTGGAACGTGCAAAGGTCCTGAGGCTAGGGACGTCACCGGACCGGGAGTGCCTGCCGTAAAGGGCTTGGCTTATGCACGGCGGCGTCCGGTGGTTCGGTGGCATCAGCCCAGGGATCAGGGGTGCACAGAGGAGGTAAGCATCGAGATGTGCATCACGACAGCAAAGGCTTTTTCCGGAGGTGATAAGGGGGCCTTGGATGTTCTCGTTCCTAAGATCTTCAAGGAGAATGGACTGCCTAACCTTATCATCCCCGAGTGCTTTGTCCACAATGTGCATACAGTTCCTTGCTGGCGGGAGCACAGGGCCCATCCTTCAAGATCTGCGGTGTCTCGATCTACTCCGTGGAAACAGCTGAGGCTGGATGCTCCCCTCAACCGGAGGACAGCAACGGAGCCAATTTCCGACCCTGGACTGTCCCTGACTAGCCATCAGACCGTTGCAGAGATTCAAGAAGCCCCAGAATAGGCTTCAGATGACAAGGAGGAGCGGGACTCCTCTGCCTTCGTCTCCATGGCCGAGGAAGCATTGACCGGCTCTTTGTCCGAGGAGGAAGTCGATGAGTCCCCTCCCTCCTCAGATATAGGAAGGCACCCCATTTTGCCCTCCCAGTGTCAACCTTAACCTGTCCCGTTCCAACCGATTTTCCACCAATGACCCCCCCCCCATCCCAACAAATTTTCAAAAAAAATTTGAGGGGCTCAAACTTCCACTTTTGGTGAGAAACATCGAAAATTCATAGAAAATTGCTCACTTGAGGTTTAAAATACTCGATACAGCTAGCAGTACCCCTTACCTTCCTGGGTTTTCTATCAGCCTGGCTCCAAAGAAAACGAGTTCTATGGGAGGGTAACTATTCCACACCACTCATAAACGGTATTTATTAATTCATTTGGTATGAATTAATATGCAGTATGAGAGCATATTGGTTTTCACACAGTAATGTAGGCAATTTAAGCATTGTTTCACTCACCAGACACATCAACACACTTGACCTTTTTTGGCAACATTACCTGATCATCATTTCTGACTCTTTCATCCTCTAATGCTACGTAAACATTGTCCTCCACATTGTCATTGATTGATGAATCACTCAGGCCTTGAATTTCGTACCGTGGCATGACATATCTTTACTGGCCAGTTCACTGGTAACAGGTGAGTTGCCGAGACAATGGCATGCAGGGGGGGGAGGTCATGCAGGGTAAGGCATTGACCCTGCCTGGCATCTTGTAGAGGAAGGTGTCCCTTGTATACATACCTAAAATCACGCATGCAATATGAAAATTTTGCAAATTTGGGACCTTGCAATTGCTGCGCGTTTATATACGTCAATGGGAATCACAGTGATAAAAGATGTGGACGTATATATACTGTCAACGGGAGTCGGCGGGTTAAGGATCAGCTAGATGTAGCCTCATAAGGACATCTCTTGGCTCTCAACGCTCACACCCAGTTGTACCAGCTCGGAGCAACGACATAGTCCATCCTTTACGATCTGCTCTGGGCTGCCGACCAGGGTGAGGACATAAGACCAATGTTGATTGTCAGTGGGAGGAGGTATATCTAGCCGATCTTTGAGCTTTTTATCACATACTACCACCTCACCTGGCCCCCTAGTTCGGTAGTGTTGTGCAGTGAGGGAGTGACTTTCCTTATTGCCATCGATCCTGGCTGGCCTGATACCCCGTATTGAGGGTGATGGCAATTAAGCCAAAAAAAAAAAAAGTGTTGGGCCTACACATTCACACCTACTCCTACACTGTAGGGTATGCCTGTGAGGTGGAGTCTGGATTCCGAGGACATCAGTGATGGGTGTTTGTGAGTGTGGCCCTTTTGGATGGATCAAGCTTATGGTTATTTTTTTATTGTCATTTTTTTCTTTTTATCTTGCTTATCATATCCTTAGGTGGGGTAGTGGTGGTGATAATGGTAATGATGCTATGTCACCAGTCGATAACTGTAATGTGAGTGTGTGTACATGCTACCGCCATTATGATCCCACATATTATCCGTGTTTACGTGTGATCTTCATCATCACCAGATTTTTACTGGAAGGATGATTATTCTCTCCATTTCTAGGTACTCGATGTACAATAATGTGACACCACCAACAATTTTTATTTCCACCACTGCAATCTCTTTCATGTTAATGAACGTGTGTGCGTGCATGTGTGTGTGTGTGTGTGTGTGTGTGTGAGTGTGCGCATGTGTGCACTTAAGAGGTTGCTGGCCATATGGTCACTATCATCATTATTTTAACCACTGCATATGTTAAGTTCTCTCTCAAGTCTCCACTAGAGAGTTTGGAATGTTTATATGTATGTATGTATGCTATCTATCCCCACCTCCCCCACAGGACTATGAGTGCCAGACTGGTGGCAGTGAGGTTTTATGCGCAAATGACCCGATCAACTGGATGTTTGTGGGGGGACACTTTCTCCACTCCAGACTCACGTCTCATGTGTTCGACTTAGGCTCGTCCTTCCCTGTGCACTACACCGTCGGCTGAGGTATGTGCTGTGTGAGAGAGAGAGAGAGAGAGAGAGAGAGAGGTAAATGCGAGGGCAGATTGTTTACCCGCCCCATGCCAGTGCCGTTATTATATGGTCTGACGTAATTGCGTGCTCAGTGCCAGTGCCATTTTAAAACGGCCTGACGTAATTGTGTACTCAGTGCCAGTGCCGTTTTAAAATGGTCTCAATTTCAAAAATTCATTGTGACCGCAATTTTCAAGCTAGGCATGCAAAAATTGGTGTGCTTGTAGGGCAACCCTTCCTCTATCTGCTCTCAGGCAGCCTGACCCATACACCCACGCACTCCTGCCTCACGCTCGCTCTGCCTCACTCTGCTTGTGTCAGTCATACAGTGCAGTGATGTCTCACTGCGGTCTCTTTGACGAGGAGATTCAGGACCTCCCCTACACTGGGGAAAGTGATCTGGAGTATGATGACACACAGAATAAGGACTACATCCAGCCTGAGGAGGAAAGTAGTAACGATGACGATATTCCCTCTCCTAGAAAATCCAGGTATGTGCACTACACTAGGGTAACACGTGGTACGAGGCCACCTGCACGTCGTTGCCTTTCACATCACGACGATGAGGAGGAAAGGGAGAAGGAAGGTAGTCCTGCAGTTGAGGGGTGGTTGGGGAGGCAAAGAATTTCACCATGTGGGGAGGAAAGTGTGAGGAGGAAGCGTTGAAGATTTAGGAAAGTTCCATTGTTGGGGGAGAGTGACTCATCTTGCCCGTGCTCTCCCTTGCCTCCCTGTGACCCAGCTCAGCCCAGCACCTCAGGAGAAAGTCTTCCCACCTTCCCCACACCCAGCACCTCACTTGAAACTCTTCCCCCATTCCCCACACTTCCCCATGCTTCCCCACAGCCCGAGGAACATGGAGGCGATGATGATGATGAGAAAACGACGTGGGAGTCACCCATTCACCCACGAAAATGAGGCCGGGTGTAGTGTCCCTGAACTTCACCATACCTCCAGTAGGCTTGACTTTTTCAGGAACTACTTTCCTGTGGAGTTTGTTTTGAAGATTGTGGCTCTGACCAACGCCTTTGCTGCATTTGAATGTCGGGGAACAACAGAGACACGACACAGCCGATTGTTTGAACCTGATGTGACCCTGGGTGAAATGTATGTGTTCCTAGCACTTGTGCTTTTGATGGGGATATTGAAAAAAAATCAGCTTCCCTTGTATTGGACTGTGGATCCACTAATGGTGACACCATTTTTTGGTAAGGTGATGGGAAGCAATCGTTTTCAGTACATCCTGAGCTGCCTTCATTTTTTTGACACCCTTGACCTTGCTAACGCAAACAACACGGACAGGATAAGGAGGATACATCTGGTTTTTGACCACCTTCGGGAGAAATTCCATACCTCCTTCTCTCCATACCGGGACCTCATCATAGACGAGAGTCTAGTGCTATGGCGAGGTAATATTGCTTTTTGTCAGTATATCCCCAGCAAAAGACACAGGTTTGACTTCAAAATCTTCATGATGTGCGACTGTAAGACTGGGTATGTGCAGGACATAGTCCTGTACACAGGAGTTCAGACGGACATCACAGACGATAGAAGTTTGGGACTCCCAGGGGCTGTGGTAAAAACGACGATCGAGGAATACCTTCATCATGGGCACGTCTTATACCTCGATAATTGGTACGCAAGCCCCCTTCTCACCAGGTACATTCACCTGCACGAAACTGGTCTGTGCGGCTCAATAAAAAGAACCGTTGGCACATGGTGAAGGTGAGGAAGCTTTAGAAAAATGAGGTTGTTTTTTTACAAAGCACATAATATCCTTGCCACAGCATGGCACCACAACCGCGAAGTATTCCTCCTCTCATCTGTTCATCGGCCCCTTGTACACCACACAGACAATATAGATTACAGAGCAGAAGGGCGGCGCCATGTCTGGAAACCAGAACCTGTCTTGACGTACAACGTGAATATGCGACAGGTGGATCAATCAGACGCCATGATTTCCAGCGTTGACTGTGCCAGGCCCACAATGAAGTGGTATAACAAATTATTCTTCCATCTCCTCAACATCACTGTCCTCAACGCTTGCTATGTCCATGTACAGACCACTGGCATCCGAGAGACATTCGAGAGCTATATTCGCGAGCTGGTGCGGGAGATAGTGGGGGAATATGAGGAAGATAGAAGTGCTGCTCGCCACCACCACACCGCCGCCACACCTCTCCGCCTCACCTCTAGACACTTCCCCAAAATCGTCCCTCCAAGTGCAACACGTCAGAATCCCCAGCGGAGGTGTCACGTGTGTGCAAACAGCACTGTAAGGCCACGTACTCAGAGAAAGGACTCAAGGTATATGTGTGCCGAGTGTGATGTAGGACTGTGCGCATACCCATGCTTCAGGAGTACCACACTCTCGCTGACTATTGAGAAACAATAGTGTGGTAATGACGAGCGATAAAAAGATGCTCAAAAAGTGTTGTAAATACGAAAAAAGACGCTCAGGAAGTGTTATTATAAGTACTGCATACAGTGATGACATGTAAATATTTTCTCGTAAGTGTAAGGACTGAACGTTGTGGAGTAAAGTTTTACGTATGTTCTCGTAAGTGTTAGATGATATATTCACAGTGAGAGGATCAAAAATACTCTGGTAATGTCTGTGTATACTGAAGGCATGTTGTAAATAATTTACTGTAAGTGAAAGTCAAGTTATGCATATTTTCTCGTAACTGTAAGACAATGCATTCACAGTGATACGTATAGTGTTGCATGAGTGATTTTTCCCCCCCAAAAAAAAAAAACACGATTTATTTATGAAATAAGATTTTTTTTTTTTTTTTGTGGGTGAGAAGTGGACAGAAAAGTGTTAAGACCATTCCTATACCTTCCCTGAGTCACGTTGGCGAGAATACCTGAGTTTACCTTGCATAGAAAACGGGTTTTCTCTCACCACCGCTGGGGATTAACCGCCCACTCACACTTGGGGGCGGCCAGAGAGACTACGAAAAACGCACTTCCAGCCTCCGGTCAGTTTTCTTATGGTTATATTCGTTTTTTTTCACATCAAAATCTATCACTTTAGCAAAAAAAAAAAAAAAAATGGCTGGCACGGGGGTGACAGGGCTGGGAGTGGCCGGCACGTGGCGGGTTAAAGGAAAAACTCAAAATCATGAATATGTTATTACAGGGTCAATTTTTTTTTTCCTTTCCCACCGTTTCCTCCATCTTGAACTCCTCTAGCATGCTCCATCTTTCTCCGTGAAATGATCAGCAAGTACGGTGAAGCATCTTCGAAAAATATTATGAGAGAGAGAGAGAGAGAGAGAGAGAGACATGATCACCAAGTAAGGTGAAGCATCTTCCGTAAAATATTATGAGAGAGAGAGAGAGAGAGAGAGAGAGAGAGAGAGAGAGAGAGGTTATTTGCTAAAGACTCCTTGTGTTTAGCCTGTATTGGTACGCGATGGAAATCAATAAGGAGTTTTTGTTGCAATATAGATTGGAAATATGATCCGTCACATATAAATACAAATAAGAAAGACATCAAGAAACACACACACACACACACACACACACACACACACACACACACACAGATCGCGTTCCTAAAACATTGATTTTATTGTCATTCTTTTTTTCTGCATCAGTCATACCTACATTCACGAGTGTGAAATCACAAGATGATTCTTAACAACTGAGGATATGCCTTTTTCATATTTAGCTTAGCATTTGAGCAACAATACACGAGTTACAGCCTAATGTAAAACACCATGGGATTGTGTCGCAGCCCCACTCCACCTAAACACATGACCTACAGTGTTCCACTAATCGTGGAAACGAATATCAATCAACTAATGTGTATTTTGTGGCTAGGCAGATTAAAATCTTAAATTAGAAATGAAAATTTTTATTTTAAAAAGGTTCTTGAAAATAAGGGATGAAAAAGTATTTAACCAAGAGAGTATTATTGGCAAGTTTAATTTCTGTACCTTTTACACCTTTGCACATTGAACTAACAAAATGGTTATAGTTAGTAGAATGTAGTGATAGGTACAGAACTCTAAATCACAAATGCTCTTATATATATATATATATATATATATATATATATATATATATATATATATATATATATATATATATATATATATATATATATATATATATATATATATATATATATATTGTTACGGAACAGAGAAAGATAATGTACACTTTACGTGAGAATACTAAAAATCACTACTGTCCCGTAAAGTTCCAGGTTCAAAACAAAAGAGTTAGGTAAAATTACAAGTTAAAGTTTAATGCTCAAACTAACAACAAAACATTCAGGACTCATAAGGATAATGTAATGGCAAAAAACGGGTTAAATATATGGTTAACTGCAATAGCCTCTATTAACACGAAATTAGCAAGAGTAAATTTATCTAAGCCAGCCCTGATAAAATGAAAATACACTGGATAATGCTCAGTTAATGCAAGATAAATTATTACAGATACAAACTATTATTAACAATTGGCTGACATAAAACCTTACATTAATCACAAAAACCTTACTAGGCCTAAGAATTAACACTTATGCTACACAGTACAAGAAAAAATGCAATAACACTCATACTCAAATTACACAGCTGCTAGATGGTTGGAGACTTCCTGATCACTCACAATAATAACTACTGTACAAGGGAGGACAGAGATGTGAACAAAATGAGGAGTAGATCTAAGTGGCAATAATGCAGAGACTGAGCTCATTATATAGGGGCCGGCAGATCTTGATACAACTTGTAAGAAGGACGCGCAAATGAAGCCATAGGGGACATAGAGTTGACAATCCTGCTCTGAACAACAGAAAGAACGACTTACTCTACTATAATGGAGGACGGGGGGAGTGAGGTAGAACACGCTCGTGATCAAACATGCAGCATACTGTACGTTAGAATTACACAAAGGATGATGAAATCATAGGCTATGTAACACCTCCCCACAAAGAAAAAAGAAATTTACAAAAGAAATTTCTTATTACTCTAAAACAATCTGTCTAAAGTCTAGATAAGCAATCTGCAATAACATTTTCTTTCCCCTTGACATGTTGTATGTCTAATGAATACTGCACACTGGATATGATCCAGTAGGCCTGTGAAATATCCTCTGTGTAATGGATCGCATACATTAAATATAGAAAGTGTCGGATGGGCCCAGATTGTTCGGTAGATCCACTTGATTTTTTTTCCATTTACTGTTTGGAATCCGTTATGTACGACGGTTTATCAGTTTATCCAGAGGCCCTCAAAGTGTATGTTAAAGCTGATGTCTGGTGCAGTGGGGTACAATATCAGTGTCTGCAATCAAATGGCTTTCCTAACTCTTTCTTTTGAGGCTTGTCTGTATCCCTTACTCCACACAAAGCGCTGTAGCCAGACTGACAAACAGATATGGCCTTACGTTTAAGAATCAGATAAAAGTATGTATTTCTGAAATGTCTTGCTTTGCTTCTCTTTGTCGTAATTATGGCTATTCTGCCCTGCTGCGGGTACTCACTCGATTTCACAGGATTTTTTGTGGTCTAACAAACTCCAAAGGGTACTTAACATCTTTTGTCTGGGGAGTTTGTTGATACTTCCAACCTTTTAGGCATAGTGCTCTGAACAAAATTTGCATCACTGAAAGACAGATATTCATAAACCAAACTTAGGATTGTAGAAGTAAATCTATTGTTAGGGTTACGAGAGATGTACAAATGTTCTTGCTGGAAAGGTGGATCGCTTTGGCAGTGAATAATGAAATGTGGAGTATACTATCTCAAATATCATATATGCATATTATATAGTGCTGCTTGCAAACAGTGCATAAGGACTTAATAGATCGGTAGGAAGTCTTGTGGATGTTTCTGAATATTGTGGCTTGAAAGTAACTGTAGATATGGGAAAGGTGATTGCTGCTGAGAGAGAAAGTGACTCCAAGTATGATTCATTACGGAAAGGAGAAAGACTAATTTATGAGAAGGTTGAAGTACCTGGGTGCAGGTACAGGAAGGAGAGGTAAACTTTCAAAGAAACCTGGGAATAGAGAGGTACAGGGAAGAAAAGTGGGAGGTGCTATGAAGTAAGAGAGAACTATCAGTTTGGTGCATGTGAAAGACTTATCTGAATGAGTTTTAGTTCCAAAATTAACAAACGAATATGAGAGTATGATACAAAAATGAACATGAAAAGTGTAAAGGAAATGCTGAGGAAAAAGTTATTACTGATAAATGTGTTTCAGTTGCAGAGAGTGGATAGGATGTGGAATAATATGATTCATTTAAAATGTAAAGTAATGTAAAGTACAGAAGTCAGTGGAAATCAGAGGCGAAGAGAGTGTGCTTAAATTTTATGGCCATGCAGAGAAAATGGGTGCAGATACAGTGGCGAAAAAGTTATATGTGAGTGAGCTTGAAGGTAGGAGAAGATGTGGTACCCCAAAGGGAAGGTGGTTAGGTATGGTACACGAGTGTGTGAGCAAGACAGTTATGGAAATAATGAGATTAAGGAACAGACAAGGATCAAACTGGTAGGAAAAACATTAATACAGAAGAACACAGGACAGAATCTTGTCATCTATGTACAGTCATAAGAAAAACTATCGTTACCCTTCAGAGCTATGCAAAATGACACAACAGTGTAGAGTTGTGGAATGATGGGACAGGGAACTTTGTACCGCAAACCTGTCAATGTCGGTTATGTGAGACATAGATATTAGAAATTGTGCTAGAGGTAATAAAAGCTAATTAGATCATTTGGCCTCTGTGTGTAAAGACAATGCATTTTATTATCCGGCACCAAATTCATTAAATAAAAATTTAATTGAATGGTGTTGGCAACACGCATGCAGATGGGCAATGAGTATGTGCACCCATGCCAGACGTATGATAGTAATTCAGCCGATACAAGCCAAGTTAGTAAATTTCAGTGTAATAATGGTATGTATTGCTCTCTACATATAATATATGCAGAACGATTATAGTCCCTCGTGCACTCTGTGATGTCTCCATAATGCATAACATGGATATACCACACCTCATCCATATTAACTCTGAAGCATTTAACAACCCATCTAAAGCAGTAAGATGAACTTGTGCACCCCTGCTACAGTAGACTATCATAAAAAAAAAAAAAAAGACAGTGCCTATAGATCTAAAACCCTTCAAAATTATTTATTAGTTGTATTCTATAGATAAGTGTTGAATAGTAGGAAACTAATAAACGTGGCGAGTTTCATTATTAATCTCGGCGGGGCACTAAGGGTAGCACAAACACGTCCTGTATATTTCCCCGCCATATGGCTCATTCTTGTTCATTATTCCAACTCTTGTAATAGGAATGTGATATGGCAACACTAGATAGGGGAGGGGCGAACAGCAAGGACCCACCCACATAGCCTGGCTAACATTCGTTTTGCATCGAACATTCCTGGGGTAATGATAGTTTTTCTTATGACTGTACTATCTTGGTAAAATGATTGTTGTCAGACTGGCTGTATCTGACAGGTAGTATAAAATGCATAGGTATGAACGTGCTGGGTGAGAGAGCGACGAGCCATGACATAGAGCAGACTTGCCGATCCTGCTCCTGCTTTCACCTTTCCTGCTGCTGCTCACGACCCGTTGAGGGAGGCAGACAGCAGGCCTCGGCATTCTATGGCCCAGTCGAGATCAGAGGTGCTGTGATGTGGTTTAACGTTCGGGCAGGGTACAGTTTTATCAAACACCAGGATACTGGCATTGATATTTTTATTCACCATCAGGTGATCATTAACCAAACCACAGCATCTCCAGTGCTCCCTCGCAATGGCGAGATGGTGGAGTTTTCCCTCTTTGGAACGTGCAAAGGTCCTGAGGCTAGGGACGTCACCGGACCGGGAGTGCCTGCCGTAAAGGGCTTGGCTTATGCACGGCGGCGTCCGGTGGTTCGGTGGCATCAGCCCAGGGATCAGGGGTGCTCAGAGGAGGTAAGCATCGAGATGTGCATCACGACAGCAAAGGCTTTTGCGGAGGTGATAAGGGGGCCTTGTATGTTCTCGTTCCTAAGATCTTCAAGGAGAATGGACTGCCTAACCTTATCATCCCCGAGTGCTTTGTCCACAATGTGCATACAGTTCCTTGCTGGCGGGAGCGCAGGGCCCATCCTTCAAGATCTGCGGTGTCTCGATCTACGCCGTGGAAACAGCTGAGGCTGGATGCTCCCCTCAACCGGAGGACAGCAACGGAGCCAATTTCCGACCCTGGACTGTCCCTGACTAGCCATCAGACCGTTGCAGAGATTCAAGAAGCCCCAGAATAGGCTTCAGATGACAAGGAGGAGCGGGACTCCTCTGCCTTCGTCTCCATGGCCGAGGAAGCATTGACCGGCTCTTTGTCCGAGGAGGAAGTCGATGAGTCCCCTCCCTCCTCAGATATAGGAAGGCACCCCATTTTGCCCTCCCAGTGTCAACCTTAACCTGTCCCGTTCCAACCGATTTTCCACCAATGACCCCCCCCCCATCCCAACAAATTTTCAAAAAAAAATTGAGGGGGCTCAAACTTCCACTTTTGGTGAGAAACATCGAAAATTCATAGAAAATTGCTCACTTGAGGTTTAAAATACTCGATACAGCTAGCAGTACCCCTTACCTTCCTGGGTTTTCTATCAGCCTGGCTCCAAAGAAAACGAGTTCTATGGGAGGGTAACTATTCCACACCACTCATAAACGGTATTTATTAATTCATTTGGTATGAATTAATATGCAGTATGAGAGCATATTGGTTTTCACACAGTAATGTAGGCAATTTAAGCATTGTTTCACTCACCAGACACATCAACACACTTGACCTTTTTTGGCAACATTACCTGATCATCATTTCTGACTCTTTCATCCTCTAATGCTACGTAAACATTGTCCTCCACATTGTCATTGATTGATGAATCACTCAGGCCTTGAATTTCGTACCGTGGCATGACATATCTTTACTGGCCAGTTCACTGGTAACAGGTGAGTTGCCGAGACAATGGCATGCAGGGGGGGGAGGTCATGCAGGGTAAGGCATTGACCCTGCCTGGCATCTTGTAGAGGAAGGTGTCCCTTGTATACATACCTAAAATCACGCATGCAATATGAAAATTTTGCAAATTTGGGACCTTGCAATTGCTGCGCGTTTATATACGTCAATGGGAATCACAGTGATAAAAGATGTGGACGTATATATACTGTCAACGGGAGTCGGCGGGTTAAGGATCAGCTAGATGTAGCCTCATAAGGACATCTCTTGGCTCTCAACGCTCACACCCAGTTGTACCAGCTCGGAGCAACGACATAGTCCATCCTTTACGATCTGCTCTGGGCTGCCGACCAGGGTGGGGACATAAGACCAATGTTGATTGTCAGTGGGAGGAGGTATATCTAGCCGATCTTTGAGCTTTTTGTCACATACTACCACCTCACCTGGCCCCCTAGTTCGCTA
The DNA here is from genome assembly GCF_032717465.1 of Coenobita brevimanus. Taxonomy (NCBI): domain Eukaryota; kingdom Metazoa; phylum Arthropoda; class Malacostraca; order Decapoda; family Coenobitidae; genus Coenobita; species Coenobita brevimanus. The sequence continues at coordinate 38,778,854 of NC_136967.1, forward strand.
GTGTTGTGCAGTGAGGGAGTGACTTTCCTTATTGCCATCGATCCTGGCTGGCCTGATACCCCGTATTGAGGGTGATGGCAATTAAGCCAAAAAAAAAAAAAAGTGTTGGGCCTACACACTCACACCTACTCCTACACTGTAGGCTATGCCTGTGAGGTGGAGTCTGGATTCCGGGGACATCAGTGATGAGTGTTTGTGAGTGTGGCCCTTTTGGATGGATCAAGCTTATGGTTATTTTTTTAGTCATTTTTTTTTTTTTTATCTTGCTTATCATATCCTTAGGTGGGGTAGTGGTGGTGGTAATGGTAATGATGCTATGTCACCAGTCGATAACTGTAATGTGAGTGTGTGTACATGCTACCGCCATTATGATCCCACATATTATCCGTGTTTACGTGTGATCTTCATCATCACCAGATTTTTACTGGAAGGATGATTATTCTCTCCATTTCTAGGTACTCGATGTACAATAATGTGACACCACCAACAATTTATATTTCCACCACTGCAATCTCTTTCATGTTAATGAACGTGTGTGCGTGCATGTGTGTGTGTGTGTGTGTGTGTGTGTGTGTGTGTGTGTGAGTGCGCATGTGTGCACTTAAGAGGTTGCTGGCCATATGGTCACTATCATCATTATTTTAACCACTGCATATGTTAAGTTCTCTCTCAAGTCTCCACTAGAGAGTTTGGAATGTTTATATGTATGTATGTATGCTATCTATCCCCACCTCCCCCACAGGACTATGAGTGCCAGACTGGTGGCAGTGAGGTTTTATGCGCAAATGACCCGATCAACTGGATGTTTGTGGGGGGACACTTTCTCCACTCCAGACTCACGTCTCATGTGTTCGACTTAGGCTCGTCCTTCCCTGTGCACTACACCGTCGGCTGAGGTATGTGCTGTGTGAGAGAGAGAGAGAGAGAGAGAGAGAGAGAGAGAGGTAAATGCGAGGGCAGATTGTTTACCCGCCCCATGCCAGTGCCGTTATTATATGGTCTGACGTAATTGCGTGCTCAGTGCCAGTGCCATTTTAAAACGGCCTGACGTAATTGTGTACTCAGTGCCAGTGCCGTTTTAAAATGGTCTCAATTTCAAAAATTCATTGTGACCGCAATTTTCAAGCTAGGCATGCAAAAATTGGTGTGCTTGTAGGGCAACCCTTCCTCTATCTGCTCTCAGGCAGCCTGACCCATACACCCACGCACTCCTGCCTCACGCTCGCTCTGCCTCACTCTGCTTGTGTCAGTCATACAGTGCAGTGATGTCTCACTGCGGTCTCTTTGACGAGGAGATTCAGGACCTCCCCTACACTGGGGAAAGTGATCTGGAGTATGATGACACACAGAATAAGGACTACATCCAGCCTGAGGAGGAAAGTAGTAACGATGACGATATTCCCTCTCCTAGAAAATCCAGGTATGTGCACTACACTAGGGTAACACGTGGTACGAGGCCACCTGCACGTCGTTGCCTTTCACATCACGACGATGAGGAGGAAAGGGAGAAGGAAGGTAGTCCTGCAGTTGAGGGGTGGTTGGGGAGGCAAAGAATTTCACCACGTGGGGAGGAAAGTGTGAGGAGGAAGCGTTGAAGATTTAGGAAAGTTCCATTGTTGGGGGAGAGTGACTCATCTTGCCCGTGCTCTCCCTTGCCTCCCTGTGACCCAGCTCAGCCCAGCACCTCAGGAGAAAGTCTTCCCACCTTCCCCACACCCAGCACCTCACTTGAAACTCTTCCCCCATTCCCCACACTTCCCCATGCTTCCCCACAGCCCGAGGAACATGGAGGCGATGATGATGATGAGAAAACGACGTGGGAGTCACCCATTCACCCACGAAAATGAGGCCGGGTGTAGTGTCCCTGAACTTCACCATACCTCCAGTAGGCTTGACTTTTTCAGGAACTACTTTCCTGTGGAGTTTGTTTTGAAGATTGTGGCTCTGACCAACGCCTTTGCTGCATTTGAATGTCGGGGAACAACAGAGACACGACACAGCCGATTGTTTGAACCTGATGTGACCCTGGGTGAAATGTATGTGTTCCTAGCACTTGTGCTTTTGATGGGGATATTGAAAAAAAATCAGCTTCCCTTGTATTGGACTGTGGATCCACTAATGGTGACACCATTTTTTGGTAAGGTGATGGGAAGCAATCGTTTTCAGTACATCCTGAGCTGCCTTCATTTTTTTGACACCCTTGACCTTGCTAACGCAAACAACACGGACAGGATAAGGAGGATACATCTGGTTTTTGACCACCTTCGGGAGAAATTCCATACCTCCTTCTCTCCATACCGGGACCTCATCATAGACGAGAGTCTAGTGCTATGGCGAGGTAATATTGCTTTTTGTCAGTATATCCCCAGCAAAAGACACAGGTTTGACTTCAAAATCTTCATGATGTGCGACTGTAAGACTGGGTATGTGCAGGACATAGTCCTGTACACAGGAGTTCAGACGGACATCACAGACGATAGAAGTTTGGGACTCCCAGGGGCTGTGGTAAAAACGACGATCGAGGAATACCTTCATCATGGGCACGTCTTATACCTCGATAATTGGTACGCAAGCCCCCTTCTCACCAGGTACATTCACCTGCACGAAACTGGTCTGTGCGGCTCAATAAAAAAGAACCGTTGGCACATGGTGAAGGTGAGGAAGCTTTAGAAAAATGAGGTTGTTTTTTTACAAAGCACATAATATCCTTGCCACAGCATGGCACCACAACCGCGAAGTATTCCTCCTCTCATCTGTTCATCGGCCCCTTGTACACCACACAGACAATATAGATTACAGAGCAGAAGGGCGGCGCCATGTCTGGAAACCAGAACCTGTCTTGACGTACAACGTGAATATGCGACAGGTGGATCAATCAGACGCCATGATTTCCAGCGTTGACTGTGCCAGGCCCACAATGAAGTGGTATAACAAATTATTCTTCCATCTCCTCAACATCACTGTCCTCAACGCTTGCTATGTCCATGTACAGACCACTGGCATCCGAGAGACATTCGAGAGCTATATTCGCGAGCTGGTGCGGGAGATAGTGGGGGAATATGAGGAAGATAGAAGTGCTGCTCGCCACCACCACACCGCCGCCACACCTCTCCGCCTCACCTCTAGACACTTCCCCAAAATCGTCCCTCCAAGTGCAACACGTCAGAATCCCCAGCGGAGGTGTCACGTGTGTGCAAACAGCACTGTAAGGCCACGTACTCAGAGAAAGGACTCAAGGTATATGTGTGCCGAGTGTGATGTAGGACTGTGCGCATACCCATGCTTCAGGAGTACCACACTCTCGCTGACTATTGAGAAACAATAGTGTGGTAATGACGAGCGATAAAAAGATGCTCAAAAAGTGTTGTAAATACGAAAAAAGACGCTCAGGAAGTGTTATTATAAGTACTGCATACAGTGATGACATGTAAATATTTTCTCGTAAGTGTAAGGACTGAACGTTGTGGAGTAAAGTTTTACGTATGTTCTCGTAAGTGTTAGATGATATATTCACAGTGAGAGGATCAAAAATACTCTGGTAATGTCTGTGTATACTGAAGGCATGTTGTAAATAATTTACTGTAAGTGAAAGTCAAGTTATGCATATTTTCTCGTAACTGTAAGACAATGCATTCACAGTGATACGTATAGTGTTGCATGAGTGATTTTTCCCCCCCCCAAAAAAAAACACGATTTATTTATGAAATAAGATTTTTTTTTTTTTTTTGTGGGTGAGAAGTGGACAGAAAAGTGTTAAGACCATTCCTATACCTTCCCTGAGTCACGTTGGCGAGAATACCTGAGTTTACCTTGCATAGAAAACGGGTTTTCTCTCACCACCGCTGGGGATTAACCGCCCACTCACACTTGGGGGCGGCCAGAGAGACTACGAAAAACGCACTTCCAGCCTCCGGTCAGTTTTCTTATGGTTATATTCGTTTTTTTCACATCAAAATCTATCACTTTAGCAAAAAAAAAAAAAAAAAATGGCCGGCACGGGGGTGACAGGGCTGGGAGTGGCCGGCACGTGGCGGGTTAAAGGAAAAACTCAAAATCATGAATATGTTATTACAGGGTCAATTTTTTTTTTCCTTTCCCACCGTTTCCTCCATCTTGAACTCCTCTAGCATGCTCCATCTTTCTCCGTGAAATGATCAGCAAGTACGGTGAAGCATCTTCGAAAAATATTATGAGAGAGAGAGAGAGAGAGAGAGAGAGAGAGAGAGACATGATCACCAAGTACGGTGAAGCATCTTCCGTAAAATATTATGAGAGAGAGAGAGAGAGAGAGAGAGAGAGAGAGAGAGAGGTTATTTGCTAAAGACCCCTTGTGTTTAGCCTGTATTGGTACGCGATGGAAATCAATAAGGAGTTTTTGTTGCAATATAGATTGGAAATATGATCCGTCACATATAAATACAAATAAGAAAGACATCAAGAAACACACACACACACACACACACACACACACACACACACAGATCGCGTTCCTAAAACATTGATTTTATTGTCATTCTTTTTTTCTGCATCAGTCATACCTACATTCACGAGTGTGAAATCACAAGATGATTCTTAACAACTGAGGATATGCCTTTTTCATATTTAGCTTAGCATTTGAGCAACAATACACGAGTTACAGCCTAATGTAAAACACCATGGGATTGTGTCGCAGCCCCACTCCACCTAAACACATGACCTACAGTGTTCCACTAATCGTGGAAACGAATATCAATCAACTAATGTGTATTTTGTGGCTAGGCAGATTAAAATCTTAAATTAGAAATGAAAATTTTTATTTTAAAAAGGTTCTTGAAAATAAGGGATGAAAAAGTATTTAACCAAGAGAGTATTATTGGCAAGTTTAATTTCTGTACCTTTTACACCTTTGCACATTGAACTAACAAAATGGTTATAGTTAGTAGAATGTAGTGATAGGTACAGAACTCTAAATCACAAATGCTCTTATATATATATATATATATATATATATATATATATATATATATATATATATATATATATATATATATATATATATATATTGTTACGGAACAGAGAAAGATAATGTACACTTTACGTGAGAATACTAAAAATCACTACTGTCCCGTAAAGTTCCAGGTTCAAAACAAAAGAGTTAGGTAAAATTACAAGTTAAAGTTTAATGCTCAAACTAACAACAAAACATTCAGGACTCATAAGGATAATGTAATGGCAAAAAACGGGTTAAATATATGGTTAACTGCAATAGCCTCTATTAACACGAAATTAGCAAGAGTAAATTTATCTAAGCCAGCCCTGATAAAATGAAAATACACTGGATAATGCTCAGTTAATGCAAGATAAATTATTACAGATACAAACTATTATTAACAATTGGCTGACATAAAACCTTACATTAATCACAAAAACCTTACTAGGCCTAAGAATTAACACTTATGCTACACAGTACAAGAAAAAATGCAATAACACTCATACTCAAATTACACAGCTGCTAGATGGTTGGAGACTTCCTGATCACTCACAATAATAACTACTGTACAAGGGAGGACAGAGATGTGAACAAAATGAGGAGTAGATCTAAGTGGCAATAATGCAGAGACTGAGCTCATTATATAGGGGCCGGCAGAGCTTGATACAACTTGTAAGAAGGACGCGCAAATGAAGCCATAGGGGACAAAGAGTTGACAATCCTGCTCTGAACAACAGAAAGAACGACTTACTCTACTATAATGGAGGAGGGGGCAGTGAGGTAGAACACGATCGTGATCAAACATGCAGCATACTGTACGTTAGAATTACACAAAGGATGATGAAATCATTGGCTATGTAACACCTCCCCACAAAGAAAAAGAAATTTACAAAAGAAATTTCTTATTACTCTAAAACAATCTGTCTAAAGTCTAGATAAGCAATCTGCAATAACATTTTCTTTCCCCTTGACATGTTGTATGTCTAATGAATACTGCACACTGGATATGATCCAGTAGGCCTGTGAAATATCCTCTGTGTAATGGATCGCATACATTAAATATAGAAAGTGTCGGATGGGCCCAGATTGTTCGGTAGATCCACTTGATTTTTTTTCCATTTACTGTTTGGAATCCGTTATGTACGACGGTTTATCAGTTTATCCAGAGGCCCTCAAAGTGTATGTTAAAGCTGATGTCTGGTGCAGTGGGGTACAATATCAGTGTCTGCAATCAAATGGCTTTCCTAACTCTTTCTTTTGAGGCTTGTCTGTATCCCTTACTCCACACAAAGCGCTGTAGCCAGACTGACAAACAGATATGGCCTTACGTTTAAGAATCAGATAAAAGTATGTATTTCTGAAATGTCTTGCTTTGCTTCTCTTTGTCGTAATTATGGCTATTCTGCCCTGCTGCGGGTACTCACTCGATTTCACAGGATTTTTTGTGGTCTAACAAACTCCAAAGGGTACTTAACATCTTTTGTCTGGGGAGTTTGTTGATACTTCCAACCTTTTAGGCATAGTGCTCTGAACAAAATTTGCATCACTGAAAGACAGATATTCATAAACCAAACTTAGGATTGTAGAAGTAAATCTATTGTTAGGGTTACGAGAGATGTACAAATGTTCTTGCTGGAAAGGTGGATCGCTTTGGCAGTGAATAATGAAATGTGGAGTATACTATCTCAAATATCATATATGCATATTATATAGTGCTGCTTGCAAACAGTGCATAAGGACTTAATAGATCGGTAGGAAGTCTTGTGGATGTTTCTGAATATTGTGGCTTGAAAGTAACTGTAGATATGGGAAAGGTGATTGCTGCTGAGAGAGAAAGTGACTCCAAGTATGATTCATTACGGAAAGGAGAAAGACTAATTTATGAGAAGGTTGAAGTACCTGGGTGCAGGTACAGGAAGGAGAGGTAAACTTTCAAAGAAACCTGGGAATAGAGAGGTACAGGGAAGAAAAGTGGGAGGTGCTATGAAGTAAGAGAGAACTATCAGTTTGGTGCATGTGAAAGACTTATCTGAATGAGTTTTAGTTCCAAAATTAACAAACGAATATGAGAGTATGATACAAAAATGAACATGAAAAGTGTAAAGGAAATGCTGAGGAAAAAGTTATTACTGATAAATGTGTTTCAGTTGCAGAGAGTGGATAGGATGTGGAATAATATGATTCATTTAAAATGTAAAGTAATGTAAAGTACAGAAGTCAGTGGAAATCAGAGGCGAAGAGAGTGTGCTTAAATTTTATGGCCATGCAGAGAAAATGGGTGCAGATACAGTGGCGAAAAAGTTATATGTGAGTGAGCTTGAAGGTAGGAGAAGATGTGGTACCCCAAAGGGAAGGTGGTTAGGTATGGTACACGAGTGTGTGAGCAAGACAGTTATGGAAATAATGAGATTAAGGAACAGACAAGGATCAAACTGGTAGGAAAAACATTAATACAGAAGAACACAGGACAGAATCTTGTCATCTATGTACAGTCATAAGAAAAACTATCGTTACCCTTCAGAGCTATGCAAAATGACACAACAGTGTAGAGTTGTGGAATGATGGGACAGGGAACTTTGTACCGCAAACCTGTCAATGTCGGTTATGTGAGACATAGATATTAGAAATTGTGCTAGAGGTAATAAAAGCTAATTAGATCATTTGGCCTCTGTGTGTAAAGACAATGCATTTTATTATCCGGCACCAAATTCATTAAATAAAAATTTAATTGAATGGTGTTGGCAACACGCATGCAGATGGGCAATGAGTATGTGCACCCATGCCAGACGTATGATAGTAATTCAGCCGATACAAGCCAAGTTAGTAAATTTCAGTGTAATAATGGTATGTATTGCTCTCTACATATAATATATGCAGAACGATTATAGTCCCTCGTGCACTCTGTGATGTCTCCATAATGCATAACATGGATATACCACACCTCATCCATATTAACTCTGAAGCATTTAACAACCCATCTAAAGCAGTAAGATGAACTTGTGCACCCCTGCTACAGTAGACTATCATAAAAAAAAAAAAAAAAAAAAAGACAGTGCATATAGATCTAAAACCCTTCAAAATTATTTATTGGTTGTATTCTATAGATAAGTGTTGAATAGTAGGAAACTAATAAACGTGGCGAGTTTCATTATTAATCTCGGCGGGGCACTAAGGGTAGCACAAACACGTCCTGTATATTTCCCCGCCATATGGCTCATTCTTGTTCATTATTCCAACTCTTGTAATAGGATTGTGATATGGCAACACTAGATAGGGGAGGGGCGAACAGCAAGGACCCACCCACATAGCCTGGCTAACATTCGTTTTGCATCGAACATTCCTGGGGTAATGATAGTTTTTCTTATGACTGTACTATCTTGGTAAAATGATTGTTGTCAGACTGGCTGTATCTGACAGGTAGTATAAAATGCATAGGTATGAACGTGCTGGGTGAGAGAGCGACGAGCCATGACATAGAGCAGACTTGCCGATCCTGCTCCTGCTTTCACCTTTCCTGCTGCTGCTCACGACCCGTTGAGGGAGGCAGACAGCAGGCCTCGGCATTCTATGGCCCAGTCGAGATCAGAGGTGCTGTGATGTGGTTTAACGTTCGGGCAGGGTACAGTTTTATCAAACACCAGGATACTGGCATTGATATTTTTATTCACCATCAGGCGATCATTAACCAAACCACAGCATCTCCAGTGCTCCCTCGCAATGGCGAGATGGTGGAGTTTTCCCTCTTTGGAACGTGCAAAGGTCCTGAGGCTAGGGACGTCACCGGACCGGGAGTGCCTGCCGTAAAGGGCTTGGCTTATGCACGGCGGCGTCCGGTGGTTCGGTGGCATCAGCCCAGGGATCAGGGGTGCTCAGAGGAGGTAAGCATCGAGATGTGCATCACGACAGCAAAGGCTTTTGCGGAGGTGATAAGGGGGCCTTGTATGTTCTCGTTCCTAAGATCTTCAAGGAGAATGGACTGCCTAACCTTATCATCCCCGAGTGCTTTGTCCACAATGTGCATACAGTTCCTTGCTGGCGGGAGCGCAGGGCCCATCCTTCAAGATCTGCGGTGTCTCGATCTACGCCGTGGAAACAGCTGAGGCTGGATGCTCCCCTCAACCGGAGGACAGCAACGGAGCCAATTTCCGACCCTGGACTGTCCCTGACTAGCCATCAGACCGTTGCAGAGATTCAAGAAGCCCCAGAATAGGCTTCAGATGACAAGGAGGAGCGGGACTCCTCTGCCTTCGTCTCCATGGCCGAGGAAGCATTGACCGGCTCTTTGTCCGAGGAGGAAGTCGATGAGTCCCCTCCCTCCTCAGATATAGGAAGGCACCCCATTTTGCCCTCCCAGTGTCAACCTTAACCTGTCCCGTTCCAACCGATTTTCCACCAATGACCCCCCCCCCATCCCAACAAATTTTCAAAAAAAAATTGAGGGGGCTCAAACTTCCACTTTTGGTGAGAAACATCGAAAATTCATAGAAAATTGCTCACTTGAGGTTTAAAATACTCGATACAGCTAGCAGTACCCCTTACCTTCCTGGGTTTTCTATCAGCCTGGCTCCAAAGAAAACGAGTTCTATGGGAGGGTAACTATTCCACACCACTCATAAACGGTATTTATTAATTCATTTGGTATGAATTAATATGCAGTATGAGAGCATATTGGTTTTCACACAGTAATGTAGGCAATATAAGCATTGTTTCACTCACCAGACACATCAACACACTTGACCTTTTTTGGCAACATTACCTGATCATCATTTCTGACTCTTTCATCCTCTAATGCTACGTAAACATTGTCCTCCACATTGTCATTGATTGATGAATCACTCAGGCCTTGAATTTCGTACCGTGGCATGACATATCTTTACTGGCCAGTTCACTGGTAACAGGTGAGTTGCCGAGACAATGGCATGCAGGGGGGGGAGGTCATGCAGGGTAAGGCATTGACCCTGCCTGGCATCTTGTAGAGGAAGGTGTCCCTTGTATACATACCTAAAATCACGCATGCAATATGAAAATTTTGCAAATTTGGGACCTTGCAATTGCTGCGCGTTTATATACGTCAATGGGAATCACAGTGATAAAAGATGTGGACGTATATATACTGTCAACGGGAGTCGGCGGGTTAAGGATCAGCTAGATGTAGCCTCATAAGGACATCTCTTGGCTCTCAACGCTCACACCCAGTTGTACCAGCTCGGAGCAACGACATAGTCCATCCTTTACGATCTGCTCTGGGCTGCCGACCAGGGTGAGGACATAAGACCAATGTTGATTGTCAGTGGGAGGAGGTATATCTAGCCGATCTTTGAGCTTTTTATCACATACTACCACCTCACCTGGCCCCCTAGTTCGGTAGTGTTGTGCAGTGAGGGAGTGACTTTCCTTATTGCCATCTATCCTGGCTGGCCTGATACCCCGTATTGAGGGTGATGGCAATTAAGCCAAAAAAAAAAAAAAAGTGTTGGGCCTACACATTCACACCTACTCCTACACTGTAGGCTATGCCTGTGAGGTGGAGTCTGGATTCCGGGGACATCAGTGATGAGTGTTTGTGAGTGTGGCCCTTTTGGATGGATCAAGCTTATGGTTATTTTTTTAGTCATTTTTTTTTTTTTATCTTGCTTATCATATCCTTAGGTGGGGTAGTGGTGGTGATAATGGTAATGATGCTATGTCACCAGTCGATAACTGTAATGTGAGTGTGTGTACATGCTACCGCCATTATGATCCCACATATTATCCGTGTTTACGTGTGATCTTCATCATCACCAGATTTTTACTGGAAGGATGATTATTCTCTCCATTTCTAGGTACTCGATGTACAATAATGTGACACCACCAACAATTTATATTTCCACCACTGCAATCTCTTTCATGTTAATGAACGTGTGTGCGTGCATGTGTGTGTGTGTGTGTGTGTGTGTGAGTGTGCGCATGTGTGCACTTAAGAGGTTGCTGGCCATATGGTCACTATCATCATTATTTTAACCACTGCATATGTTAAGTTCTCTCTCAAGTCTCCACTAGAGAGTTTGGAATGTTTATATGTATGTATGTATGCTATCTATCCCCACCTCCCCCACAGGACTATGAGTGCCAGACTGGTGGCAGTGAGGTTTTATGCGCAAATGACCCGATCAACTGGATGTTTGTGGGGGGACACTTTCTCCACTCCAGACTCACGTCTCATGTGTTCGACTTAGGCTCGTCCTTCCCTGTGCACTACACCGTCGGCTGAGGTATGTGCTGTGTGAGAGAGAGAGAGAGAGAGAGAGAGAGGTAAATGCGAGGGCAGATTGTTTACCCGCCCCATGCCAGTGCCGTTATTATATGGTCTGACGTAATTGCGTGCTCAGTGCCAGTGCCATTTTAAAACGGCCTGACGTAATTGTGTACTCAGTGCCAGTGCCGTTTTAAAATGGTCTCAATTTCAAAAATTCATTGTGACCGCAATTTTCAAGCTAGGCATGCAAAAATTGGTGTGCTTGTAGGGCAACCCTTCCTCTATCTGCTCTCAGGCAGCCTGACCCATACACCCACGCACTCCTGCCTCACGCTCGCTCTGCCTCACTCTGCTTGTGTCAGTCATACAGTGCAGTGATGTCTCACTGCGGTCTCTTTGACGAGGAGATTCAGGACCTCCCCTACACTGGGGAAAGTGATCTGGAGTATGATGACACACAGAATAAGGACTACATCCAGCCTGAGGAGGAAAGTAGTAACGATGACGATATTCCCTCTCCTAGAAAATCCAGGTATGTGCACTACACTAGGGTAACACGTGGTACGAGGCCACCTGCACGTCGTTGCCTTTCACATCACGACGATGAGGAGGAAAGGGAGAAGGAAGGTAGTCCTGCAGTTGAGGGGTGGTTGGGGAGGCAAAGAATTTCACCACGTGGGGAGGAAAGTGTGAGGAGGAAGCGTTGAAGATTTAGGAAAGTTCCATTGTTGGGGGAGAGTGACTCATCTTGCCCGTGCTCTCCCTTGCCTCCCTGTGACCCAGCTCAGCCCAGCACCTCAGGACAAAGTCTTCCCACCTTCCCCACACCCAGCACCTCACTTGAAACTCTTCCCCCATTCCCCACACTTCCCCATGCTTCCCCACAGCCCGAGGAACATGGAGGCGATGATGATGATGAGAAAACGACGTGGGAGTCACCCATTCACCCACGAAAATGAGGCCGGGTGTAGTGTCCCTGAACTTCACCATACCTCCAGTAGGCTTGACTTTTTCAGGAACTACTTTCCTGTGGAGTTTGTTTTGAAGATTGTGGCTCTGACCAACGCCTTTGCTGCATTTGAATGTCGGGGAACAACAGAGACACGACACAGCCGATTGTTTGAACCTGATGTGACCCTGGGTGAAATGTATGTGTTCCTAGCACTTGTGCTTTTGATGGGGATATTGAAAAAAAATCAGCTTCCCTTGTATTGGACTGTGGATCCACTAATGGTGACACCATTTTTTGGTAAGGTGATGGGAAGCAATCGTTTTCAGTACATCCTGAGCTGCCTTCATTTTTTTGACACCCTTGACCCTGCTAACGCAAACAACACGGACAGGATAAGGAGGATACATCTGGTTTTTGACCACCTTCGGGAGAAATTCCATACCTCCTTCTCTCCATACCGGGACCTCATCATAGACGAGAGTCTAGTGCTATGGCGAGGTAATATTGCTTTTTGTCAGTATATCCCCAGCAAAAGACACAGGTTTGACTTCAAAATCTTCATGATGTGCGACTGTAAGACTGGGTATGTGCAGGACATAGTCCTGTACACAGGAGTTCAGACAGACATCACAGACGATAGAAGTTTGGGACTCCCAGGGGCTGTGGTAAAAATGACGGTCGAGGAATACCTTCATCATGGGCACGTCTTATACCTCGATAATTGGTACGCAAGCCCCCTTCTCAAAAGGTACATTCACCTGCACGAAACTGGTCTGTGCGGCTCAATAAAAAAGAACCGTTGGCACATGGTGAAGGTGAGGAAGCTTTAGAAAAATGAGGTTGTTTTTTTACAAAGCACATAATATCCTTGCCACAGCATGGCACCACAACCGCGAAGTATTCCTCCTCTCATCTGTTCATCGGCCCCTTGTACACCACACAGACAATATAGATTACAGAGCAGAAGGGCGGCGCCATGTCTGGAAACCAGAACCTGTCTTGACGTACAACGTGAATATGCGACAGGTGGATCAATCAGACGCCATGATTTCCAGCGTTGACTGTGCCAGGCCCACAATGAAGTGGTATAACAAATTATTCTTCCATCTCCTCAACATCACTGTCCTCAACGCTTGCTATCTCCATGTACAGACCACTGGCATCCGAGAGACATTCGAGAGCTATATTCGCGAGCTGGTGCGGGAGATAGTGGGGGAATATGAGGAAGATAGAAGTGCTGCTCGCCACCACCACACCGCCGCCACACCTCTCCGCCTCACCTCTAGACACTTCCCCAAAATCGTCCCTCCAAGTGCAACACGTCAGAATCCCCAGCGGAGGTGTCACGTGTGTGCAAACAGCACTGTAAGGCCACGTACTCAGAGAAAGGACTCAAGGTATATGTGTGCCGAGTGTGATGTAGGACTGTGCGCATACCCATGCTTCAGGAGTACCACACTCTCGCTGACTATTGAGAAACAATAGTGTGGTAATGACGAGCGATAAAAAGATGCTCAAAAAGTGTTGTAAATACGAAAAAAGACGCTCAGGAAGTGTTATTATAAGTACTGCATACAGTGATGACATGTAAATATTTTCTCGTAAGTGTAAGGACTGAACGTTGTGGAGTAAAGTTTTACGTATGTTCTCGTAAGTGTTAGATGATATATTCACAGTGAGAGGATCAAAAATACTCTGGTAATGTCTGTGTATACTGAAGGCATGTTGTAAATAATTTACTGTAAGTGAAAGTCAAGTTATGCATATTTTCTCGTAACTGTAAGACAATGCATTCACAGTGATACGTTTAGTGTTGCATGAATGATTTCCCCCCCCCCAAAAAAAAAAAAACACGATTTATTTACGAAATAAGATTTATTTTTTATTTTTTTGTGGGTGAGAAGTGGACAGAAAAGTGTTAAGACCATTCCTATACCTTCCCTGAGTCACGTTGGCGAGAATACCTGAGTTTACCTTGCATAGAAAACGGGTTTTCTCTCACCACCGCTGGGGATTAACCGCCCACTCACACTTGGGGGCGGCCAGAGAGACTACGAAAAACGCACTTCCAGCCTCCGGTCAGTTTTCTTATGGTTATATTCGTTTTTTTCACATCAAAATCTATCACTTTAGCAAAAAAAAAAAAAAAAAAAATGGCCGGCACGGGGGTGACAGGGCTGGGAGTGGCCGGCACGTGGCGGGTTAAAGGAAAAACTCAAAATCATGAATATGTTATTACAGGGTCAATTTTTTTTTTTTCCTTTCCCACCGTTTCCTCCATCTTGAACTCCTCTAGCATGCTCCATCTTTCTCCGTGAAATGATCAGCAAGTACGGTGAAGCATCTTCGAAAAATATTATGAGAGAGAGAGAGAGAGAGAGAGAGAGAGAGAGAGAGAGACATGATCACCAAGTACGGTGAAGCATCTTCCGTAAAATATTATGAGAGAGAGAGAGAGAGAGAGAGAGAGAGAGAGAGAGGTTATTTGCTAAAGACCCCTTGTGTTTAGCCTGTATTGGTACGCGATGGAAATCAATAAGGAGTTTTTGTTGCAATATAGATTGGAAATATGATCCGTCACATATAAATACAAATAACAAAGATATCAAGAAACACACACACACACACACACACACACACACACACACACACAGATCGCGTTCCTAAAACATTGATTTTATTGTCATTCTTTTTTTCTGCATCAGTCATACCTACATTCACGAGTGTGAAATCACAAGATGATTCTTAACAACTGAGGATATGCCTTTTTCATATTTAGCTTAGCATTTGAGCAACAATACACGAGTTACAGCCTAATGTAAAACACCATGGGATTGTGTCGCAGCCCCACTCCACCTAAACACATGACCTACAGTGTTCCACTAATCGTGGAAACGAATATCAATCAACTAATGTGTATTTTGTGGCTAGGCAGATTAAAATCTTAAATTAGAAATGAAAATTTTTATTTTAAAAAGGTTCTTGAAAATAAGGGATGAAAAAGTATTTAACCAAGAGAGTATTATTGGCAAGTTTAATTTCTGTACCTTTTACACCTTTGCACATTGAACTAACAAAATGGTTATAGTTAGTAGAATGTAGTGATAGGTACAGAACTCTAAATCACAAATGCTCTTATATATATATATATATATATATATATATATATATATATATATATATTGTTACGGAACAGAGAAAGATAATGTACACTTTACGTGAGAATACTAAAAATCACTACTGTCCCGTAAAGTTCCAGGTTCAAAACAAAAGAGTTAGGTAAAATTACAAGTTAAAGTTTAATGCTCAAACTAACAACAAAACATTCAGGACTCATAAGGATAATGTAATGGCAAAAAACGGGTTAAATATATGGTTAACTGCAATAGCCTCTATTAACACGAAATTAGCAAGAGTAAATTTATCTAAGTCAGCCCTGATAAAATGAAAATACACTGGATAATGCTCAGTTAATGCAAGATAAATTATTACAGATACAAACTATTATTAACAATTGGCTGACATAAAACCTTACATTAATCACAAAAACCTTACTAGGCCTAAGAATTAACACTTATGCTACACAGTACAAGAAAAAATGCAATAACACTCATACTCAAATTACACAGCTGCTAGATGGTTGGAGACTTCCTGATCACTCACAATAATAACTACTGTACAAGGGAGGACAGAGATGTGAACAAAATGAGGAGTAGATCTAAGTGGCAATAATGCAGAGACTGAGCTCATTATATAGGGGCCGGCAGAGCTTGATACAACTTGTAAGAAGGACGCGCAAATGAAGCCATAGGGGACAAAGAGTTGACAATCCTGCTCTGAACAACAGAAAGAACGACTTACTCTACTATAATGGAGGACGGGGGGAGTGAGGTAGAACACGCTCGTGATCAAACATGCAGCATACTGTACGTTAGAATTACACAAAGGATGATGAAATCATAGGCTATGTAACACCTCCCCACAAAGAAAAAAGAAATTTACAAAAGAAATTTCTTATTACTCTAAAACAATCTGTCTAAAGTCTAGATAAGCAATCTGCAATAACATTTTCTTTCCCCTTGACATGTTGTATGTCTAATGAATACTGCACACTGGATATGATCCAGTAGGCCTGTGAAATATCCTCTGTGTAATGGATCGCATACATTAAATATAGAAAGTGTCGGATGGGCCCAGATTGTTCGGTAGATCCACTTGATTTTTTTTCCATTTACTGTTTGGAATCCGTTATGTACGACGGTTTATCAGTTTATCCAGAGGCCCTCAAAGTGTATGTTAAAGCTGATGTCTGGTGCAGTGGGGTACAATATCAGTGTCTGCAATCAAATGGCTTTCCTAACTCTTTCTTTTGAGGCTTGTCTGTATCCCTTACTCCACACAAAGCGCTGTAGCCAGACTGACAAACAGATATGGCCTTACGTTTAAGAATCAGATAAAAGTATGTATTTCTGAAATGTCTTGCTTTGCTTCTCTTTGTCGTAATTATGGCTATTCTGCCCTGCTGCGGGTACTCACTCGATTTCACAGGATTTTTTGTGGTCTAACAAACTCCAAAGGGTACTTAACATCTTTTGTCTGGGGAGTTTGTTGATACTTCCAACCTTTTAGGCATAGTGCTCTGAACAAAATTTGCATCACTGAAAGACAGATATTCATAAACCAAACTTAGGATTGTAGAAGTAAATCTATTGTTAGGGTTACGAGAGATGTACAAATGTTCTTGCTGGAAAGGTGGATCGCTTTGGCAGTGAATAATGAAATGTGGAGTATACTATCTCAAATATCATATATGCATATTATATAGTGCTGCTTGCAAACAGTGCATAAGGACTTAATAGATCGGTAGGAAGTCTTGTGGATGTTTCTGAATATTGTGGCTTGAAAGTAACTGTAGATATGGGAAAGGTGATTGCTGCTGAGAGAGAAAGTGACTCCAAGTATGATTCATTACGGAAAGGAGAAAGACTAATTTATGAGAAGGTTGAAGTACCTGGGTGCAGGTACAGGAAGGAGAGGTAAACTTTCAAAGAAACCTGGGAATAGAGAGGTACAGGGAAGAAAAGTGGGAGGTGCTATGAAGTAAGAGAGAACTATCAGTTTGGTGCATGTGAAAGACTTATCTGAATGAGTTTTAGTTCCAAAATTAACAAACGAATATGAGAGTATGATACAAAAATGAACATGAAAAGTGTAAAGGAAATGCTGAGGAAAAAGTTATTACTGATAAATGTGTTTCAGTTGCAGAGAGTGGATAGGATGTGGAATAATATGATTCATTTAAAATGTAAAGTAATGTAAAGTACAGAAGTCAGTGGAAATCAGAGGCGAAGAGAGTGTGCTTAAATTTTATGGCCATGCAGAGAAAATGGGTGCAGATACAGTGGCGAAAAAGTTATATGTGAGTGAGCTTGAAGGTAGGAGAAGATGTGGTACCCCAAAGGGAAGGTGGTTAGGTATGGTACACGAGTGTGTGAGCAAGACAGTTATGGAAATAATGAGATTAAGGAACAGACAAGGATCAAACTGGTAGGAAAAACATTAATACAGAAGAACACAGGACAGAATCTTGTCATCTATGTACAGTCATAAGAAAAACTATCGTTACCCTTCAGAGCTATGCAAAATGACACAACAGTGTAGAGTTGTGGAATGATGGGACAGGGAACTTTGTACCGCAAACCTGTCAATGTCGGTTATGTGAGACATAGATATTAGAAATTGTGCTAGAGGTAATAAAAGCTAATTAGATCATTTGGCCTCTGTGTGTAAAGACAATGCATTTTATTATCCGGCACCAAATTCATTAAATAAAAATTTAATTGAATGGTGTTGGCAACACGCATGCAGATGGGCAATGAGTATGTGCACCCATGCCAGACGTATGATAGTAATTCAGCCGATACAAGCCAAGTTAGTAAATTTCAGTGTAATAATGGTATGTATTGCTCTCTACATATAATATATGCAGAGCGATTATAGTCCCTCGTGCACTCTGTGATGTCTCCATAATGCATAACATGGATATACCACACCTCATCCATATTAACTCTGAAGCATTTAACAACCCATCTAAAGCAGTAAGATGAACTTGTGCACCCCTGCTACAGTAGACTATCATAAAAAAAAAAAAAAGACAGTGCATATAGATCTAAAACCCTTCAAAATTATTTATTGGTTGTATTCTATAGATAAGTGTTGAATAGTAGGAAACTAATAAACGTGGCGAGTTTCATTATTAATCTCGGCGGGGCACTAAGGGTAGCACAAACACGTCCTGTATATTTCCCCGCCATATGGCTCATTCTTGTTCATTATTCCAACTCTTGTAATAGGATTGTGATATGGCAACACTAGATAGGGGAGGGGCGAACAGCAAGGACCCACCCACATAGCCTGGCTAACATTCGTTTTGCATCGAACATTCCTGGGGTAATGATAGTTTTTCTTATGACTGTACTATCTTGGTAAAATGATTGTTGTCAGACTGGCTGTATCTGACAGGTAGTATAAAATGCATAGGTATGAACGTGCTGGGTGAGAGAGCGACGAGCCATGACATAGAGCAGACTTGCCGATCCTGCTCCTGCTTTCACCTTTCCTGCTGCTGCTCACGACCCGTTGAGGGAGGCAGACAGCAGGCCTCGGCATTCTATGGCCCAGTCGAGATCAGAGGTGCTGTGATGTGGTTTAACGTTCGGGCAGGGTACAGTTTTATCAAACACCAGGATACTGGCATTGATATTTTTATTCACCATCAGGCGATCATTAACCAAACCACAGCATCTCCAGTGCTCCCTCGCAATGGCGAGATGGTGGAGTTTTCCCTCTTTGGAACGTGCAAAGGTCCTGAGGCTAGGGACGTCACCGGACCGGGAGTGCCTGCCGTAAAGGGCTTGGCTTATGCACGGCGGCGTCCGGTGGTTCGGTGGCATCAGCCCAGGGATCAGGGGTGCTCAGAGGAGGTAAGCATCGAGATGTGCATCACGACAGCAAAGGCTTTTTGCGGAGGTGATAAGGGGGCCTTGTATGTTCTCGTTCCTAAGATCTTCAAGGAGAATGGACTGCCTAACCTTATCATCCCCGAGTGCTTTGTCCACAATGTGCATACAGTTCCTTGCTGGCGGGAGCGCAGGGCCCATCCTTCAAGATCTGCGGTGTCTCGATCTACGCCGTGGAAACAGCTGAGGCTGGATGCTCCCCTCAACCGGAGGACAGCAACGGAGCCAATTTCCGACCCTGGACTGTCCCTGACTAGCCATCAGACCGTTGCAGAGATTCAAGAAGCCCCAGAATAGGCTTCAGATGACAAGGAGGAGCGGGACTCCTCTGCCTTCGTCTCCATGGCCGAGGAAGCATTGACCGGCTCTTTGTCCGAGGAGGAAGTCGATGAGTCCCCTCCCTCCTCAGATATAGGAAGGCACCCCATTTTGCCCTCCCAGTGTCAACCTTAACCTGTCCCGTTCCAACCGATTTTCCACCAATGACCCCCCCCATCCCAACAAATTTTCAAAAAAAAATTGAGGGGGCTCAAACTTCCACTTTTGGTGAGAAACATCGAAAATTCATAGAAAATTGCTCACTTGAGGTTTAAAATACTCGATACAGCTAGCAGTACCCCTTACCTTCCTGGGTTTTCTATCAGCCTGGCTCCAAAGAAAACGAGTTCTATGGGAGGGTAACTATTCCACACCACTCATAAACGGTATTTATTAATTCATTTGGTATGAATTAATATGCAGTATGAGAGCATATTGGTTTTCACACAGTAATGTAGGCAATATAAGCATTGTTTCACTCACCAGACACATCAACACACTTGACCTTTTTTGGCAACATTACCTGATCATCATTTCTGACTCTTTCATCCTCTAATGCTACGTAAACATTGTCCTCCACATTGTCATTGATTGATGAATCACTCAGGCCTTGAATTTCGTACCGTGGCATGACATATCTTTACTGGCCAGTTCACTGGTAACAGGTGAGTTCCCGAGACAATGGCATGCAGGGGGGGAAGGTCATGCAGGGTAAGGCATTGACCCTGCCTGGCATCTTGTAGAGGAAGGTGTCCCTTGTATACATACCTAAAATCACGCATGCAATATGAAAATTTTGCAAATTTGGGACCTTGCAATTGCTGCGCGTTTATATACGTCAATGGGAATCACAGTGATAAAAGATGTGGACGTATATATACTGTCAACGGGAGTCGGCGGGTTAAGGATCAGCTAGATGTAGCCTCATAAGGACATCTCTTGGCTCTCAACGCTCACACCCAGTTGTACCAGCTCGGAGCAACGACATAGTCCATCCTTTACGATCTGCTCTGGGCTGCCGACCAGGGTGAGGACATAAGACCAATGTTGATTGTCAGTGGGAGGAGGTATATCTAGCCGATCTTTGAGCTTTTTATCACATACTACCACCTCACCTGGCCCCCTAGTTCGGTAGTGTTGTGCAGTGAGGGAGTGACTTTCCTTATTGCCATCTATCCTGGCTGGCCTGATACCCCGTATTGAGGGTGATGGCAATTAAGCCAAAAAAAAAAAAAAGTGTTGGGCCTACACATTCACACCTACTCCTACACTGTAGGCTATGCCTGTGAGGTGGAGTCTGGATTCCGGGGACATCAGTGATGAGTGTTTGTGAGTGTGGCCCTTTTGGATGGATCAAGCTTACGGTTATTTTTTTAGTCATTTTTTTTATTTTTATCTTGCTTATCATATCCTTAGGTGGGGTAGTGGTGGTGATAATGGTAATGATGCTATGTCACCAGTCGATAACTGTAATGTGAGTGTGTGTACATGCTACCGCCATTATGATCCCACATATTATCCGTGTTTACGTGTGATCTTCATCATCACCAGATTTTTACTGGAAGGATGATTATTCTCTCCATTTCTAGGTACTCGATGTACAATAATGTGACACCACCAACAATTTTTATTTCCACCACTGCAATCTCTTTCATGTTAATGAACGTGTGTGCGTGCATGTGTGTGTGTGTGTGTGTGTGTGTGTGAGTGTGCGCATGTGTGCACTTAAGAGGTTGCTGGCCATATGGTCACTATCATCATTATTTTAACCACTGCATATGTTAAGTTCTCTCTCAAGTCTCCACTAGAGAGTTTGGAATGTTTATATGTATGTATGTATGCTATCTATCCCCACCTCCCCCACAGGACTATGAGTGCCAGACTGGTGGCAGTGAGGTTTTATGCGCAAATGACCCGATCAACTGGATGTTTGTGGGGGGACACTTTCTCCACTCCAGACTCACGTCTCATGTGTTCGACTTAGGCTCATCCTTCCCTGTGCACTACACCGTCGGCTGAGGTATGTGCTGTGTGAGAGAGAGAGAGAGAGAGAGAGAGGTAAATGCGAGGGCAGATTGTTTACCCGCCCCATGCCAGTGCCGTTATTATATGGTCTGACGTAATTGCGTGCTCAGTGCCAGTGCCATTTTAAAACGGCCTGACGTAATTGTGTACTCAGTGCCAGTGCCGTTTTAAAATGGTCTCAATTTCAAAAATTCATTGTGACCGCAATTTTCAAGCTAGGCATGCAAAAATTGGTGTGCTTGTAGGGCAACCCTTCCTCTATCTGCTCTCAGGCAGCCTGACCCATACACCCACGCACTCCTGCCTCACGCTCGCTCTGCCTCACTCTGCTTGTGTCAGTCATACAGTGCAGTGATGTCTCACTGCGGTCTCTTTGACGAGGAGATTCAGGACCTCCCCTACACTGGGGAAAGTGATCTGGAGTATGATGACACGCAGAATAAGGACTACATCCAGCCTGAGGAGGAAAGTAGTAACGATGACGATATTCCCTCTCCTAGAAAATCCAGGTATGTGCACTACACTAGGGTAACACGTGGTACGAGGCCACCTGCACGTCGTTGCCTTTCACATCACGACAATGAGGAGGAAAGGGAGAAGGAAGGTAGTCCTGCAGTTGAGGGGTGGTTGGGGAGGCAAAGAATTTCACCACGTGGGGAGGAAAGTGTGAGGAGGAAGCGTTGAAGATTTAGGAAAGTTCCATTGTTGGGGGAGAGTGACTCATCTTGCCCGTGCTCTCCCTTGCCTCCCTGTGACCCAGCTCAGCCCAGCACCTCAGGACAAAGTCTTCCCACCTTCCCCACACCCAGCACCTCACTTGAAACTCTTCCCCCATTCCCCACACTTCCCCATGCTTCCCCACAGCCTGAGGAACATGGAGGCGATGATGATGATGAGAAAACGACGTGGGAGTCACCCATTCACCCACGAAAATGAGGCCGGGTGTAGTGTCCCTGAACTTCACCATACCTCCAGTAGGCTTGACTTTTTCAGGAACTACTTTCCTGTGGAGTTTGTTTTGAAGATTGTGGCTCTGACCAATGCCTTTGCTGCATTTGAATGTCGGGGAACAACAGAGACACGACACAGCCGATTGTTTGAACCTGATGTGACCCTGGGTGAAATGTATGTGTTCCTAGCACTTGTGCTTTTGATGGGGATATTGAAAAAAAATCAGCTTCCCTTGTATTGGACTGTGGATCCACTAATGGTGACACCATTTTTTGGTAAGGTGATGGGAAGCAATCGTTCTCAGTACATCCTGAGCTGCCTTCATTTTTTTGACACCCTTGACCCTGCTAACGCAAACAACACGGACAGGATAAGGAGGATACATCTGGTTTTTGACCACCTTCGGGAGAAATTCCATACCTCCTTCTCTCCATACCGGGACCTCATCATAGACGAGAGTCTAGTGCTATGGCGAGGTAATATTGCTTTTTGTCAGTATATCCCCAGCAAAAGACACAGGTTTGACTTCAAAATCTTCATGATGTGCGACTGTAAGACTGGGTATGTGCAGGACATAGTCCTGTACACAGTTCAGACGGACATCACAGATGATAGAAGTTTGGGACTCCCAGGGGCTGTGGTAAAAACGACGATCGAGGAATACCTTCATCATGGGCACGTCTTATACCTCGATAATTGGTACGCAAGCCCCCTTCTCACCAGGTACATTCACCTGCACGAAACTGGTCTGTGCGGCTCAATAAAAAAGAACCGTTGGCACATGGTGAAGGTGAGGAAGCTTTAGAAAAATGAGGTTGTTTTTTTACAAAGCACATAATATCCTTGCCACAGCATGGCACCACAACCGCGAAGTATTCCTCCTCTCATCTGTTCATCGGCCCCTTGTACACCACACAGACAATATAGATTACAGAGCAGAAGGGCGGCGCCATGTCTGGAAACCAGAACCTGTCTTGACGTACAACGTGAATATGCGACAGGTGGATCAATCAGACGCCATGATTTCCAGCGTTGACTGTGCCAGGCCCACAATGAAGTGGTATAAAAAATTATTCTTCCATCTCCTCAACATCACTGTCCTCAACGCTTGCTATCTCCATGTACAGACCACTGGCATCCAAGAGACATTCGAGAGCTATATTCGCGAGCTGGTGCGGGAGATAGTGGGGGAATATGAGGAAGATAGAAGTGCTGCTCGCCACCACCACACCGCCGCCACACCTCTCCGCCTCACCTCTAGACACTTCCCCAAAATCGTCCCTCCAAGTGCAACACGTCAGAATCCCCAGCGGAGGTGTCACGTGTGTGCAAACAGCACTGTAAGGCCACGTACTCAGAGAAAGGACTCAAGGTATATGTGTGCCGAGTGTGATGTAGGACTGTGCGCATACCCATGCTTCAGGAGTACCACACTCTCGCTGACTATTGAGAAACAATAGTGTGGTAATGACGAGCGATAAAAAGATGCTCAAAAAGTGTTGTAAATACGAAAAAGACGCTCAGGAAGTGTTATTATAAGTACTGCATACAGTGATGACATGTAAATATTTTCTCGTAAGTGTAAGGACTGAACGTTGTGGAGTAAAGTTTTACGTATGTTCTCGTAAGTGTTAGATGATATATTCACAGTGAGAGGATCAAAAATACTCTGGTAATGTCTGTGTATACTGAAGGCATGTTGTAAATAATTTACTGTAAGTGAAAGTCAAGTTATGCATATTTTCTCGTAACTGTAAGACAATGCATTCACAGTGATACGTATAGTGTTGCATGAGTGATTTCCCCACCCACAAAAAATAAAAAACACGATTTATTTATGAAATAAGATTTTTTTTTTTTTTTTGGGTGAGAAGTGGACAGAAAAGTGTTAAGACCATTCCTATACCTTCCCTGAGTCACGTTGGCGAGAATACCTGAGTTTACCTTGCATAGAAAACGGGTTTTCTCTCACCACCGCTGGGGATTAACCGCCCACTCACACTTGGGGGCGGCCAGAGAGACTACGAAAAACGCACTTCCAGCCTCCGGTCAGTTTTCTTATGGTTATATTCGTTTTTTTCACATCAAAATCTATCACTTTAGCAAAAAAAAAAAAAAAAATGGCCGGCACGGGGGTGACAGGGCTGGGAGTGGCCGGCACGTGGCGGGTTAAAGGAAAAACTCAAAATCATGAATATGTTATTACAGGGTAAATTTTTTTTTTTCCTTTCCCACCGTTTCCTCCATCTTGAACTCCTCTAGCATGCTCCATCTTTCTCCGTGAAATGATCAGCAAGTACGGTGAAGCATCTTCGAAAAATATTATGAGAGAGAGAGAGAGAGAGAGAGAGAGAGAGAGAGAGAGAGAGAGAGAGACATGATCACCAAGTACGGTGAAGCATCTTCCGTAAAATATTATGAGAGAGAGAGAGAGAGAGAGACAGAGAGAGAGAGAGACAGAGAGGTTATTTGCTAAAGACCCCTTGTGTTTAGCCTGTATTGGTACGCGATGGAAATCAATAAGGAGTTTTTGTTGCAATATAGATTGGAAATATGATCCGTCACATATAAATACAAATAACAAAGATATCAAGAAACACACACACACACACACACACACACACACACACACACACACAGATCGCGTTCCTAAAACATTGATTTTATTGTCATTCTTTTTTTCTGCATCAGTCATACCTACATTCACGAGTGTGAAATCACAAGATGATTCTTAACAACTGAGGATATGCCTTTTTCATATTTAGCTTAGCATTTGAGCAACAATACACGAGTTACAGCCTAATGTAAAACACCATGGGATTGTGTCGCAGCCCCACTCCACCTAAACACATGACCTACAGTGTTCCACTAATCGTGGAAACGAATATCAATCAACTAATGTGTATTTTGTGGCTAGGCAGATTAAAATCTTAAATTAGAAATGAAAATTTTTATTTTAAAAAGGTTCTTGAAAATAAGGGATGAAAAAGTATTTAACCAAGAGAGTATTATTGGTAAGTTTAATTTCTGTACCTTTTACACCTTTGCACATTGAACTAACAAAATGGTTATAGTTAGTAGAATGTAGTGATAGGTACAGAACTCTAAACCACAAATGCTCTTATATATATATATATATATATATATATATATATATATATATATATATATATATATATTGTTACGGAACAGAGAAAGATAATGTACACTTTACGTGAGAATACTAAAAATCACTACTGTCCCGTAAAGTTCCAGGTTCAAAACAAAAGAGTTAGGTAAAATTACAAGTTAAAGTTTAATGCTCAAACTAACAACAAAACATTCAGGACTCATAAGGATAATGTAATGGCAAAAAACGGGTTAAATATATGGTTAACTGCAATAGCCTCTATTAACACGAAATTAGCAAGAGTAAATTTATCTAAGTCAGCCCTGATAAAATGAAAATACACTGGATAATGCTCAGTTAATGCAAGATAAATTATTACAGATACAAACTATTATTAACAATTGGCTGACATAAAACCTTACATTAATCACAAAAACCTTACTAGGCCTAAGAATTAACACTTATGCTACACAGTACAAGAAAAAATGCAATAACACTCATACTCAAATTACACAGCTGCTAGATGGTTGGAGACTTCCTGATCACTCACAATAATAACTACTGTACAGGGGAGGACAGAGATGTGAACAAAATGAGGAGTAGATCTAAGTGGCAATAATGCAGAGACTGAGCTCATTTTATAGGGGCTGGCAGAGCTTCATACAACTTGTAAGAAGGACGCGCAAATGAAGCCATAAGGGACAAAGAGTTGACAATCCTGCTCTGAACAACAGAAAGAACGACTTACTCTACTATAATGGAGGACGGGGGGAGTGAGGTTGAACACGCTCGTGATCAAACATGCAGCATAATGTACGTTAGAATTACACAAAGGATGATGAAATCATAGGCTATGTAACACCTCCCCACAAAGAAAAAAGAAATTTACAAAAGAAATTTCTTATTACTCTAAAACAATGTCTAAAGTCTAGATAAGCAATCTGCAATAACATTTTCTTTCCCCTTGACATGTTGTATGTCTAATGAATACTCCTGAAGAAGTAGACTCCATCTTGTCAATCTCTGATTTTTATCTTTAAACTTACTAAGGAATTTCAGTGGGTTATGATCGGTATAAATGACTATGGGGTTAAAACCAGAACACAAATAAAATGAAAGATGCTGTAAACCCAAAATCAAGGCCAAAAGCTCTTTCTCAATAGCTGAGTAGTTCTTTTGAGGTGGAGTGAACTTCTTACTGTAATAAGATACAGGATGTTCAATACCCTGATCATCCTCTTGCAGCAAAACAGCCCCAGCTCCTGTATCACTTGCATCAACAGTCATCTTAAAAGGCTTAGCAAAATTTGAGTAGCGAGCACTGGCTGACTTAATAGGATAGCTTTAAGTTTGTTGAAAGAGGATTCACAGTTATTGGTCCAGACAAATTTAACTCCCTTTTTCAGTAGGTCTGTAAGTGGTGATACAAGAATTGAAAAGTTAAGAACAAATCTCCTGTAATAACCTACCATTCCCAAAAATCTTTGTAGCTCTTTCCTACTTTTAGGTCTGGGAAGATCACTTATAACCTGAACCTTAGCTCCTGGTGGTGCAACATGTCCATCACCAATTACGTAACCAAGGTACTGAACTTTAGCTTGACCAAACTCACACTTACACTTTGATAAATTAGCTACAAGATTAGCCTGAACCAAACGCTCAAGAAATTTGCTGACATGGCATAGGTGATCTTTCCAGTTGTCACTGAAGATTAATGCATCATCAATATAAAGAACACACCTTGCCAAACCCTCTGTTACAACATTCATGAGCTTCTGAAAAGTGGCTGGTGCATTCTTCATACCATATGGCATTACAGAACATGCAAAAGTCTTTCCTAGTGTTACAAAACATGAGATCTCCCAAGCACGTTCAGTCATAGGTACTTGCCAGTATCCCTTTAACAAATCAAACTTACTTATGTACCTAGCCTTTCCGATCTTGTCTATGCAATCTTCCACACGAGGGAGAGGGTAAGTGTCCTTTTTGGTTATCTGATTAACACGTCTGTAGTCAATGCAAAGCCGCTGTGACCCCCCTGGCTTAGGGACCAGAGTGACAGGAGAACTCCACTCGCTCTGGCAGGGCTCAATCATCTTGTGGTCCAACAGGTAGCCAAGCTCCTTCTGGATGAGAGGAACTTTCACTGGGTTCACACAGTAAGGAGGCAGTTTAATTGGCTTTGCGTCTCCAACATCGACATCATGCATCAACACAGTGGTTCTTCCTGGAGTGGCACGGAACACTTGCGGGTACTCCTGCAGTAATGCCGAAAACTCCTGCCTTTCCTCGGGAGCTAGATGAGAAAGCTTAGTCTGGAGATCATTCATGATATCAGGATTCTTCCCCAAACTATCACTCAGGCTCATGCTGCATGGGAGAACTTCACTTGCAGACTCGGGTGGAACAGCTACAGTGCAGACTGGGTTATTTTCGTCCCGCCTGTGATACAACTTCAGCATGTTGATGTGACAAAGTTGCTTGTTCTTTGTACGATCTTGAGTGGCGATGGCATAGTTGACATCACTGAGTTTCTTCTCCACGAAATAAGGACCACTAAACTTGGCTTGAAGAGGTTGCCCATGCACCAGTAGCAGAATCAAAACCTGATCTCCTGGCTGAAAGTGGCGTAACCTGGACTTCTTATCATACCAAGTCTTCATTTTCTCCTAAGCAGCTCCTAAATTCTCTCTCGCCAGCTGTAAAGCAGTGGACAGCCGTTCTTTGAACTTCATCACATACTCCAGCAGGTTGACATCATCATCCTCCGACAGCCAGCATTCCTTGAGTAGCTTAAGGGGTCCTCTTACTTCATGGCCAAACAGTAGTTCAAAAGGTGAGAAGCCCAGTGATTCATTTGGAGATTCTCTTGCGGCAAATACAACGAATGGAAGACCTTTATCCCAGTCTTTCTGATGTTCCAAACAGTATTTCTTGAGCATCGATTTGAGTGTTTGATGATATCTCTCCAACGCTCCTTGGGTCTGGGGATGGTAAGCTGAAGACGTGATCTGGGTGATGCCCAACTCTTTCAGAGACTGCTTGAAAACATTTGACATGAATTTACTTCCCCGGTCTGACCGTACCTCCTTGGGCAGACCAAACTTTGTGAAGAACCCTAGCATTTCCTTAACCACGTTCTTTGCTGAGATATTTCTAAGCGGAATGGCTTCAGGATAACAAGAAGCCATATCAATCAGGGTCAACACATAAGAAAATCCTGAAGAAGTCTTAGGAAGAGGGCCCACAATATCGACCAACACATGGGTGAATGGCGCCTCAAAAGGAGGAATGGGAACTAGAGGTGCAACCTTTTCGTTCTGATTACACTTCCCCACAACTTGACAGGTGTGACAAGACTTACAATACCAGGAAACATCCCTGAAGATACCTGGCCAGTATAAGTGTTTCAAAATGCGTGCCACAGTCTTCCTTACTCCAAGGTGTCCTGCCAAACTGGAATCATGAGCCACTCTAATGATATCCTGCCTACAAACACGAGGGATGACAACTTGATGTACAACCTCCCATTCACAGTCGGCTGATGCTGTTGGGGGTCTCCACTTCCTCATAAGTACTCCTGACTTTATATAATAACAAGTAGAAGCACCAGCTGACTCTTCCTCACTGCAAGCAGAGTTAGCTAGACCTTTCAACTCAGGGTCAGCAACCTGCAACTCAACCAACTCTTGACGAGACAAATTATCAACACTACGGGGTACTGCCTCATCTGATGAGTGGTCCAAATTAGCAAGAAAAGTGTCAGCTAGGATAACATCATCATCATCATTATCCTCTAAGTCACCAGTTACTTTAGACTTAGCCCTAGTGACAGCACATGCAGAGAACACATCAGGGACATCACAATCCTGGGCCGCAGCCACTGGCTCACTAGACGAATGAGGAGCTGGACACACTTGACTTCCACCAATATCATTTCCAAATAAGAAAGTTACACCTGACATTGGGAGTGTCTCAACCAACCCAATCATAACGGAACCATTAACAAAACCAGACTCTAAATTCACTCTGCACAGAGGGACAGAGAAGTAATTATTCCCTACACCTTGTAAGAGTACAGTTTCATCAGAGGAATTAACATTAGAGCCTAGAACACTGGTCAGCATAAGAGATTGGCAAGCACCTGTATCACAATATATTTTAACTGATTTCCTGTCATTACTGTCCAGAGGACTGACAAAACCATCAGACAGGAAATTAGCACATGAACTCTTGAGAGTGTCACCAACGTTCCTGCTCAAAAGAGGAGCTTCATCATGAGGATTTAATTTACCCCTCAAAGCAGGTTCAGTTAACTCAGTTAAAGAATTCTGGGAACTCTCAAGGGTGGACACTAGACCAATTGACTGAATATTTAAAGACTCCTTTTTGTTCACATCACGCTGTCTCCTGAAACATTTCTCCGTAGTATGACCAAGCTTACTACAATAAGTACATTTACTTTTATGAATTCTAGAGGTGGAGCTGGTATTTACTTCCTGAGAAACATCATCTTTATTCTCATTCCTGTTACCTGTACTCTGAGTAGAGGCAACGTACTTACTCTCAGCTTTCCTTTTTTCTTTAGAATATCTCTTGTGAGTGAGAACATATTCATCAGCTAAAACTGCAGCATCAGACAAATTATCTATTCTTCTCTCATCAAGATATAGGCTTACATCTTTTCTAATACACCTTTTGAAGTCCTCCAGCACAATCATCTGCTTAAATTTACCGAAATCAGAATCCACATTCTTAGAATTTAACCACTGCTCTAACAGATCTTCTTTGATTTTTGCCTACTGAACATGGGATTGCTTATCTTGCTCATAAGTTGTCCTAAATTTTACTCTATAGGCTTCAGGAACAAGCTCATAGGCCTTAAGAATCAAGCTCTTGACTACATCATAATATCAGATTGATCCTGAGGCAAAGATGCATAAGTTACTTGAGCTTTACCGGTGAGAACAGTTTGAAGGAGTACTGGCCAATACTTTTTGGGCCAATTAAAACCTGTAGCTACCCTCTCAAACAACTGAAAACACTTTG
This sequence comes from Coenobita brevimanus, assembly GCF_032717465.1. Lineage (NCBI taxonomy): Eukaryota > Metazoa > Arthropoda > Malacostraca > Decapoda > Coenobitidae > Coenobita > Coenobita brevimanus. The sequence continues at coordinate 38,809,481 of NC_136967.1, forward strand.
TTAAATCAGATTCATTAAAAGGAGGGACAAGTTTAACATTTTTAGCCACATCAAAATCATCAGAGCTAGATTATCCAGTTCCACCTTGTTTCATGCGATATTCATGGTCTGCCTGAATCCTAGCAAGTTGAACTTGTGCCTGAAACTCAGCCTCTTTAGCACGAGCCTGAAACTCAGCCTCCTTAGCATTTGCCTGAAATTCAGCCTCCTTAGCACGAGCCTCCTGCAGGGCTAGCTGTAACTTAGCTAATTCAATCTGCGTTTGCTCATTTGGAGGAGTTACATTAAACAAGCTTTCATTAATCATGTCAACAATTTGATCTTTAGAATGATGAGAGTGAACAGCAATTCCCAATTGTTGAGCAACAAGCTTAAGTTCATTCTTTGTTCTGTTTTCTACATCCAACACTGTTTGCACATTTGACAAAAAATCTTTGGCTTCATCAAGCGTAGTAATAGTAGACATCATGAATAAATCACAGTCACAAAATATCAAGCAATATCCTTATGATAATATCCTGAATATCCTGATAAGAGGTCGCCAAATTTATGTTACGGAAGAGAGAAAGATAATGTACACTTTACGTGAGAATACTAAAAATCACTACTGTCCCGTAAAGTTCCAGGTTCAAAACAAAAGAGTTAGGTAAAATTACAAGTTAAAGTTTAATGCTCAAACTAACAACAAAACATTCAGGACTCATAAGGATAATGTAATGGCAAAAAACAGGTTAAATATATGGTTAACTGCAATAGCCTCTATTAACACGAAATTAGCAAGAGTAAATTTATCTAAGTCAGCCCTGATAAAATGACAATACACTGGATAATGCTCAATTAATGCAAGATAAATTATTACAGATACAAACTGTTATTAACAATTGACTCACATGAAACTTTACATTAATCACAAAAACCTTACTAGGCCTAAGAATTAACACCTTATGGTACACAGTACAAGAAAAAATGCAATAACAGTTATACTCAAATTACACAGCTGCTAGATGGTTGGAGACTTCCTGATCACTCACAATAATAACAACTGTACAGGGGAGGACAGAGATGTGAACAAAATGAGGAGTAGATCTAAGTGGCAATAATGCAGAGACTGAGCTCATTATATAGGGGCCGGCAGAGCTTGATACAACTTGTAAGAAGGACGCGGAAATGAAGCCATAGGGGACAAAGAGTTGACAATCCTGCTCCGAACAACAGAAAGAACGACTTACTCTACTATAATGGAGGACGGTGGGAGTGAGGTAGAACACGCTCGTGATCAAATATGCAGCATACTGTACGTTAGAATTACACAAAGGATGATGAAATCATAGGCTATGTAACAATATATATATATATATATATATATATATATATATATATATATAATCATCATCATCCGGACCTCCTTTACCACCCAAGGGCAGGGTGAGGAGTAACAATGTCCAGACAGCACAAACTTGCCCAATCCAAATAGACCACGCTTCCATTCACTCATCATTCAAGCCCCCGGAATCCTGGCTCTACTGGACACGCCAAAAACATTCACCACATTCTGCAGCTTCACACAAACATTGTAGGTGGGGACGCCCATCATTCACTCACTCAGTGTAGAGTGATGCCATACGAGCTCTACACTGAGTGACAAGCCAAACCGTTTCCTGTACCCGGGAAACCATTTACTACGCTGGGTGGTAACCATGTAACCGGGGTTTCTGGCAGGGTTGTGTCCCCCAGATTCCCCTATCCAAAATCACTTAATCATGGCAGTCGTTTCAGAGGAAGATATATATATATATATATATATATATATATATATATATATATATATAATAGATAGACAGATAGACTGATAGATAGATATTGATACATATACATATATAGATAGATAGACAGATAGATAGATAGACACAGATATAGATATAGATATGTAGATATAGATAAATAGATAGATCTTGTTTTATATGTAGACTGTAGCACCAGTCGAACAGGGCAGTACTCTCGAGGTGGATGGCAAGCTGGTGATAGGGAGAGCTGGAGCTCCCGTTTCACCAGCCCTCAGGACTTGATCCTGACCATCCCCCTTTGCTGAACATTTTCAGTGCTTTCATTTACACAGAGAGTAGGCCAGTATACTCTCTTAATACCTCTACCTTCAACTGTCTACACTACACTACATGCACATAAGATATCACACCTCTGTCACACCTCTTAGCAATGGCCGCTGCAATTTTACTTTCAAAAGAGGTGGTACCTCGGATTGCCACCACCGGCAGGGTAGGGCTGGCGGCACAGGGTCCTCTCGGTCGCCATCAAGTGACTGTGTCAGCAGTGACTAGTGCGATTTCAGGCCATGCTCGTCAGCGGAGAAGTGAAAATGCCACCTTATTCTTCACCAATATCCGTGGGCTTAGTACCAACTTAGATACAGTCCATTTTTTCCTACAGTCCATATTCCCTCTGGCCCTATTCCTCACAGAACCACAAATTTCACCATCTACTGAAAATAATATCCCCATATTGTTTTCATGGTTACCATTTCCTCACAAACTTCCGTAATAAGGGTGGCACCTGTTGTTATATCAAATCCCAATTTGCAGTTGACGCCATTTTAAACTTCACTTTACGTAGTTTTGATTACTCGCTGTATAAACTAAACTGTCCAAATATCACCAGATATATCTGTGTAGTCTACCACTTCCCCAGTGCTTCTTCTGAACCCAGTGTATTTGATTCCATTTCCACACAGTTGAGTAACCTTAGTCTTGCCCTTAACACCGAAATTACCATCTTGCGTGATTTTAACATACATAATGTTGAATGGTTATTACACTCTGCCAGGACTAACGATGCTGGTCTAGAGTGCGAGCTGTTTGCAGAATTGTTTAATCTCACGCAACTGGTAAAGCAACCAACCAGAATAACAGATAACCCTGACCATAATGCCCATCTGTTGGATCTGTTCCTGACAAATAATCTAGATAAGTACAGTATAAAGGTATTGTCTCCACTTGGTTCCTCTGACCACAATCTCATCAAAGCCTCATTAGTTAGCCCCCCCAAACCTCCCAATTCTGAACTTGTCTGGGTGACTCGATGGCACTTTGATAGGGCAAACTGGGATGAATTTAGAAATTATCTTGCTGAGATTCCATGGCAGTCTTTCTTCTCTAGTGATGTCAATTCTACCCAGTTCCACATTTGCGATTTACTACTAGCTGGTATGGATTTATTCATACCAAGTCAACAATTCACTAAAAGATCGAACTCTCCAAAATGGTTTGATAGCAACTGTGCCAGAGCAACAGCCCAAAAGTCATCAGCATACAACTGTTACTTGAAATAAAAAACATCTGAATCACTCTCCCCATTTAAAATTGCTAGAAAAAATGCAAAAGCTGTAATAAATCTTGCTAAATCAAACTTTCTTCAAAAGCAAGCATCAAAACTACTTAACAACCCTAATGACAATAGAATATTCTGGTCAACTCTCAATTCTTTCAATAATAACTTTAACAAGTCATCATCCATTCCCCCACTAAAATCGCCAGATGGTAACATTACAAATGACCCATGTGGGAAAGCAGATATCTTTGCCAGTACATTTGCCAGAAATTCTACCTTAGAGGAAGCCAGCCAGAATGTCCCAGCACTAGAACTTGACTCTCCCAACATTGTTCCACTTAAAATACAGACAAGGTACGTGAAATTCATCCTAGACATTTTACCTACAAACAAAGATCCAGGCCCAGATGGAATTCCGCCAATTGTTTTGAAAAAGTGTTCCCCAGAACTTGCCTCTGTTCTTGCAAAATTATCCAGGCTATGCATACATACTTCTTCATTCCCTAATTCATGGAAGGAAGCCAATATCCACCCAATTCTGGGGAAAGGAAGTTCCTCTGACCCCTCTGATTATAGACCAACAGCTGTCACATCTTCTCTTGGTAAGGTTTTTGAAACTGTAATTAATAAGCACATAGTTAAACATCTTGAATCCAACAACTTAATTAGTGACAGACAATATGGTTTTCGCCAAGAAAGATCCACCATTGACACACTCAATCTCCTGACTCATACCATCCATCAATCAGTTGACCTACATGGTGAAACTCATGCAGTAGCCCTGGATATTTCTAAAGCTTTGGACAGAGTCTGGCACCGTTCCCTGTTGTCCAAACTCCCTTGCTATGGACTAAACTCTTTTGTTTCTTTGATTTCCTCATATCTCAGCAATAGAAAAGAGTAAAAGTAGATGATGTATATTCCACTTTCCACTCACTTAATGCCGGCGTGCCGCAGGGATCAGTTCTGGTACCAACCCAGTTCCTCATGCATATTAATGATCTCTTATCTGTCACCCACAATCCCATTCATTCATATGCAGATGACTCAACACTTCATAGTTCATTCACACTTAGACATCCATTTACAAAGTCCAATATCACTAACTCTCACCTCAGTACAGCCACCTCTTTAAATCAAGACTTATCCACGATCACAGGAATGGGGACAAAACAACCTTGTCTCATTTAATGCTAGTAAAACTAAATATATACAATTTACTAATAAGCAGGTATTGTCAGAATCGTATATTACCTTCAATGCTACAAATATCCCCATTTCCAAAAGTATTGAAATTCTCGGTGTCTCGCTTAACAATGCCTTCAGCCGGACCTCTCATGTTAGATTACTTGCTAAAACCGCCTCAAAGAAACTTGGATTATTGTACAGAGTCCGTAACTTCTTGACTGACGAGCAGTTAGTTATACTTTATAAGAGTCATGTGCGCTCTCAGCTTGAATACTGCTCACCCTTATGGAGTGGATGTGGAGAGGTTGCATTAAAACAATTAGACAAGATTCAGAACAAAGCTGTTAAAATTATTAATAACCCTGCTATTACTAATAAACTACCTCCCCGACAAGTAAGAAGGAATGTTGCCACCCTTGCATTATTTTACAGATATTTCTACAGCAAATGCTCAGACGAAGTTGCGTCCATGGTGCCACCTCTCTTTGCCTTCCCTCGTGCTACACGGGCAGCTGCCAGCGTTCATGACTGGAATGTCACTCAGCCATACTGCAGAACTTCTGCCTATCAGAATTCTTTCATTTCCCGAACTGCATCTCTCTGGAATTCGCTTCCCCAGAGTTGTTTCCCTCCAATCTTCAACCTACTGCTGTTCAAGTCTAACTGTTACATATATTTTATGAACAGAGGACACCAGTAATCTGATGCATGGATTTGTTCTTTATTTGTTTTTCCTTCCTCTGTTCTGTTATTTAAAAAAAAAAAAAAAGTACCTACATCTTAACAATATTATTGACCCTTAGGCTGTCTAGATGTGGCAAACACAGGAAAATATGTGTTTCCACAAGCGGATTTGACCCACATATAACCTAAAACGAACACGTTTAAGTTTCGTGTCACAAAGTTCTATCTTTAAATAAAATCTGAAACAAACGGGAGGTCCGAAGGTCGTTCAGGAACAAAGAGAACGCAAGTTGAATAGAAGGTGCTTTTTGCTGTTGACGAGTCCAAGATGCCCAGGCAAGCGCATGGCACTTTTGCAATGGCTGGGGAGCCACGGGTGGGAAAGAAGTTGGGAAGATGACTTCCGTGCTGGATAGCACAACAAATCAAGTTATTCAGCTATTTTCAGTGATAAGGACACTTGATGCAGTGCACTGTGGGTACGGATATAAACAACAGGAGAAAAATGACTAGCGCTACACTCACTGCTAAGCATGACTCGAGAGGATAATTGTAATCGAGGCAAAACGTATTGTTTTGTTTATTTTCTAACTTTTACTATTAGTTCGGCACCTCAAAGGCTATTATTAGCAGGATAGGGCAGGGAAGGCAAAGCACAACACCAGAAGTCAGGGTAGCGTAACGAAAGGCAAGGCATGGCAACACTGCGCTTACTACTAAACATGCAATGTGAGCTTAACTGTAATTCATTTTCTAATGATTTACCAATATCCCGTCCATGGGTTATTGCAGCGGGCCTTTGCCTTTAGGCAGCCCACAGTTTGGTTGTAGTCATAGTGAGTTTTAATGTAAAATGGTTCAGTGTTTTAAACCAGTGAAAACGTGAAGGGGTGATCTGGATAAGGGAAGCCGAGAACATAACCTTAGTTACATGTTCGGTTTTACGTTTACACATCAACTGAATAGATAGACAGTGGTGTGGAGTTTTGACTGTCCTGGAGGGGGGGGGGGAGTCTGAGAGAGATGAGCTTTACCATCTCATCTGTTGGTGTTTTTGCAATGAGCCTGGCAGCTGCAGTTGGTGCCTTAGGACCAGTGGTTGATGGTAAAGCTGGAGAGCCTCTCCTGAGAGTGGCAGTGTCAAGGCACTTGAGGAGGTGGTAAGGCTGAGGCTCATTGGACAATTCATTGCAATATAGACATTCCTCCTTGTTGGTGTCTAGCGTTTGACATGTCCCTTTGTAACCCAGGCGGAGGTAGTAAAGTTTGGTGCGGACATGGGCAGGGAACACCTTGTCAACATTGAGAGGTTGATACTGAGTGGTTGTGGCATACCAGGTGACTGATGGTGAACTTGACACCACCCATGACTCATGTTTGTGTCGATAAAGAAGATACGCCTGACTCTTGCTTTTTGCCATGGTCTGTGCCAAACTCAGAGGAATTTGTATATCGACATTTGGTCTCTTGGTGGCATATCTGGCAGCACAGTTAGCTCTTTCATTCCCTCTAGTGCTAAAATGGCTGGGAATCCAGTTTAGGGTGATGTTTTTGGCTTTTTTTTTTAGTTCCTGGGCGAGGTAGAGGACATGGGATATGAGGTGATTGTTGTCATTAGGTTAAGCATAAGCAAGTGTCTATATGGCTGTCAGAGAGTCTGTGTGCATGATGTGCTGTGACTGTGGTTGGTTAAGAGCATGCTGGAGGGCCCCAGCTATAGCAACAAATTCAGTGTGTAACATGGAGGCCCTATCTGGAAGTCTGCACGCTTGAATAGTTTTATTACAGATTATGGCTGCCCAGCAGTGTTGTTGAGGGAGTCTACTGAACCATCAGAACATCAGGCCTGTGTCAGGGCTCCATCCATGGAGATAGAGTGAATACTTTAGAGGGCTTCCTGGCATAGCTGAACTGTTGTAGATGTTGCCTTGGAACTGGTGGTGATGAAAGTATGTAGATGGATGACTGGTGGTGTCCATGGTGGGAGGATGGTATAGCTGGGGTGTGGTGTGTCCTCTCTCTTTTCAGTGATAAGGCTCTTGATACCTAAAGCTGACATGGCTGCCACTGCACGTTGGGTCCAGGTTGCTCTATAAGGTGCAACAAGACAACGTAGCACAGCACTAACTGTTTCAGCAGGAAGCAATGGCCTGGGAAGAAGCAAGTATACAAGCTGTGCATTGCTGGATGTGAACCTGTAGAGGGATAGTAGCAGTTTCCTGTTGGAGGTTGCACAGTTTGGTCCACATAGAGGCACCAAGTACAAGACGAAGAGCATAGCTTTGTATTATCTCCAGTTTGGCTGTTGAATGTTCACTGAGTGTTACAAGGCTAGGGGTGCAATAATCTATCAAGAGACATGATGGCATGGGTGTAGAAGGTGCGAAGGACATTGTAGCTGGAACCTCCCTTATGACTTTGGCCCTTTTAGCTGCCCTTTCCCACAGATATTATACTTGTTCATCGAAGGAGAGCTTCTTATCAGACCAGACACCTAGGTACTGATAGCTGGAAACCCATTTAAGCTCAGTACTCTGGATGGGAAGTTGTTGAAGGCCATGAAGAGTATGTATGAGGGTGCTAAGGCTGCAGTGCATGTGGATAGTGAACTGAGTGAATTTTTCTATTTGAAGGTTGGATTGAAACAAGTATGTGTCATGTTTCCATGGTCGTTCAGTCTGTACGTGGATGGGGTTATAAAAGAGATACAAGGTAGGGCAGTGGATGCTGCAGCGGTCCTAGTGACAGAGGGCAGTGTTTGGAAACTCCCTGTACTGTTGTTTGCAGATGATACTGTGTTGTTAGGTGAAGACGAAAGGGAACTGCAAGGCTTGGTGGATGAGTTTCGGAGAATGTGTAAGAAACAGAATCTAAAGTTGAATATAGGGAAGATTAAAGTGATGGTCTTCGAGAGAAGTGAAGTCAGTGAATGAACAGTGAGGTTGGATGGTGAGGAAATGGAGAATGTGAGTGCGCCAAGTATTTGGGTAGTGTGATGAGTAAGGATGGAAGTTTAGAGGGTGAAGTGCTTGAAAGAGTGCAGCAGGGAAGAAAGGTTGCTTGTTCCTTGAAGGCAATGATAAGAAACAGGGAAGTGAGCATGGAAGTGAAAAAGTTACAGTACTACATGACAGTATTGTGATACCAACTCTAACGTATGGAAGTGGAGCTTGGACCTTGTTGGAAGGACAGAAGTCAAGAGTGAGAGCAGTGGAAATGAGTTATCTGAGTGGAGCATGTGGAGTCACGTGGAGAGACAGACTGACAAATGAGGAAATGAAGGAGTGTTGTGGTGTGGATGTGATAGAAAGCGTTAGTAGAAACACATTAAGGTGGTTTGGCCATGTGGAGAGGATGGAGAGTGAGAGACTGACGAGGAGAGTGTATGTGAGTGAGGTGGAGGGGGGAGAGGGAGAGGGAGGCCAAGGATGAGATGAAGGGATGGAGTTGAGAGGTATAAGAGAGAGGGGGTTGTGAGCTGGGAGCAGGGCAGTGAAATGGAGGGGGACAGAGCGACATGGAGGCGATTTGTATGTGGACACCCCTTACGGGATTAAGGTGTCTGGCAATAAATAGATAGATAGATAGATAGATAGATAGATAGATAGACTCTGGATAAAGAGTGGGTTCTCTGGATCTGGTTTTCTAAAAGTAATGGCTTTGGATTTTCAGGCACTGACCTTCAGCCCTAGTTTACGACATCATTCATGGATAAGCTCTAATGTATGTTGAGTATTGCGCTCACTGTCTGGCCCAATGGAAACAGTAGCAAGGTCATCAGCATAGCAGAGAATCTTCACCCCAAATTGCAGAGGTAGGTTAAGGAGTACATCCATTAGGATGTTGATGGGGTATTGGCTCAAGATACTGCCTTGAGGGGTTCCATTTTCATGACCATGAAGGGAGGAGGAATGCCCCTGAGAGTGAACAAGTGCATTGTATCCTCTTAAAAGTTTTTTGGTCAGCCGAGCATCTTACCAGCAACGCCTCTGCATGCTAGGATGGACAGGAAGCTGTTGTATTGGCAAATTCAAAGGCCTTTTCAAGATCAAGGAACACAGCATTACAGTGACCATTGCTAACTTTGTTAAGAATAATGATGAGAAATTCTGCCATCCCTGTGTTTTTGGTGGCATAGAAGGCAGGGTTCAGAGTCCAGCCTTCCATGGTAGTCAATTTAAAACCATGCGCTCTGCTGTTTTCCTAACTCAGCTGAGGAGGGAGATAGGGCACCAGGTAGTTGGATAACGTGGCTTGGGGATAGGCATAATTTCTGTTTTCCAGTGGCTACACAATGTACAGTAGCTGCAGCCCACGTGGCATTGATAAAAGAAAGCAGAGTTGTTTGTCCAGCTGGGCTGTCATGCCATAGCATGCAGTACCGTATGTGGTTTTATCCCCCCTAGGTGCAGTATCTTTACTCCTCTTCTTCAGGCAGCTTTGGAGCTCTTGGGGGTGAAGGGTAAATAAGTGTCAGTGTTAGCCTGACAGGCCTCCTCTCTTTCCCTATCTCTGTCAGGTGTAATGTGGCAAATGTTCGGACAGTCTCCCTCAGGAGTTAAATTCAGCTAGCATGGGTTGCAAAGGAGGCTGCAAGTTGGTCAGCTTCTCCCTCAGGGTCAGGGTGAAAAGGTATTGTAGGACGGTTTTTCCCTGCATTTTCTTTAGCTACATCCACATGGTGCTCAGAGAAGTGTGAGCATCGATATTTTGGCACCACTTGATTCACTTTTCTACTTGGATGATTTTCTTCTTCCCCAGAGTGTGACAAAACACTGCCCGCAAAAGTTCTCTGTTGCAGTCAGTGAGGTGGTGCCTATAAAGTCTGCAGGTAGCATGACCATTACTACTCTCTTGCTGAGTGCCTTCACTCTTTCATCATAGAACCAGTAATCTTTATATACCTTTGTCAGCTGCTTGGTCTTAGGGATGGCGATGTTTTCAGCATTATAAAAAGCAGCCACAAAGGTTTCCTCTTGTTGGTTGATGTCAGGTGAAGGTGTTAGCAATGCCGGTTGCTGCGATAAAGCAGAGCAGAATTTATCTCAGTCTGCACTCTCTATGTTCCACCTTGGAGGCAGATGTGGTGGTGGAGGCAATGGCAGAAAATTTAGGTGACAGGTGATTGCAAAGTGATCAATGGTGAGGATAGGATGTAGGCTCCAGTTTGTATCTGGTTAAAGTCTAGTAGAGACAAAGGATAGGTCTGGTCTGTCCCCTATTATGTGTGTGGGCTTACCAGTACTAAGAGGTGTCACACCTGGGGTGTCAATCAAGACCTCTGCAAGACACCTACCATTACAATTTGGGGGAGAGGGAGACTGAAGAAGATGATGGTGGCAGATAAAGTCGCCACCAGTGAAGGCATATTCTATAAAAGCGAGGTGGAATAGCTCTCTTCATTCTATTTTTCCTCTGGTGGGCCTAATATATATAATGTAAACTGTAAGTGTCGATTGTGTAAGATGGAGGGTGATGCCCTGCACCTCAACCCCTTCTCCACAGTGAAGAAAGTTTTCTGCCTGAGAGCATCTGATATTCTCCTTACTCATTATCATACTTCCTCTTGTCAGGTGTGGTATATAGGGCAGGGAACAGCTTTTATATCCTTTGAGAGTGATGGGGCAGGTTGCAGGAAGCAAAGTTTCCTGAAAGAGGAAGAAGTCAATGTCATCCCTCTTGCTAGCTTCTTGGAGAAGATGGAGCCTGTTTCTTATGCCACATATGTTCCGCTGGAGGATCTGGAGACAGTTCCTTGGAGTACTGACAAATCTGGCATTTTTGTGTTGTATTCTTCTGGTTCCGATTTTTTGCTATAAGAACCTCTTTCTCTCTAGGGAGCTGAGTTTTCTCTGTGCACAGATGTTTCTGAAGAATCTGACTTCTCTGTAAAATCTTCTGTTGTTTCTGCCCCTGTGTCCTCTGTAGCTGTTGTCTCTGCCAGATACACTGTCATGATTCCAAGAGCCTTCTTCTCTTTCTCTGTCTGAGCTGTTGCAGGAGTTTTCTCTGGGATACTCCTCATGGAAAAGCCTGTTGTTGGGATGTAGGAAGATGCTGGAAGTTGATTGATTGTAGCTGTAACTCTGGACTGGTTGCTGCTGGGGCACATGTACTGGGTGGCTGGGCTTTCATTGCTGTGTTGATGTCTGAGTTGCAGACCTGGTTGAGTTTGTTGTCCTGGAGTGTTCTGTTCGGCAAACCCACCAGGGCTGATGCAAACGTTCAGAAGGGGTTTTTTAGATTGGCCCTGGTCAGAGTCACTATTTCTTGGTCATCTGAGCTTGGCATTTATGGGGTTTCTTCCGTCCCCTGGAGGATGTGGGATGTAGCTGGTACTGGTAAGGAGTGTTGAGCTGTGGGCTGAGGAGGGGATGTAGTGGGAGATGCTTGTTGGTGAGGGATTGGAGCAGGTGTGATATGTGAGTTTATGTTTGGCTGGGGGTGATTCAGCATGGTTTTGGGCCAGGCTACCAGTGCTAGGGGAGGATAGTCTGCATCTCTGCCAACCTGTGGAGCTAGTGTTTGCTGGTGCAGCTACTGCTTCTGTTCTGATTGGTTGGGCTTGTGTCTGTTCTGGAGTGATGATGATGACATTGTTCTGTGTGTGGCTATCCAGGTTTGTTGTTTCTCCCTTCCTGTCTGTACCAGGGCTAGCCAAACAGTGCATTTTTTTGTTCTAGGGATGTTGGGGGTCTTGGCAATTTGGGCACTTGGCAATGATAGCTTAGCCTTCTTTGTGGTTCTGCAGGCACACTTCTGTGGCGTGAGACTCACTGCAGATGCTGCACATCTCATGTTGGTGACACACAGTTTTGTGGTGCCCAAAGCATTGGCATTTGTAGCACCTGAGAGGCACTTTGGTGTAGAGATGTGTGTAAAATGTTCACCAGATCCTTAGTTCGAGGTGTCCTAGTAGAACTCCCATGACAGTGATGATCACCTGTCTGGTAATTCTCCTGAGGAAACGGTGCAGTGCTTGGCCTGAATCACCTTGGGGTGTTGCAAAATGATCTGTAATGGCATCTTGACTGGATACTGGAGGAGAATGGCTTGGGTGGTGGAAGGTTCTGTTGCTGCAAATGAATCTGGCTTCCCTTCCAGCTCTGTGATGTTCCTGAGAAGCTGGGGTGTAGTCAGATCTGAGGGAGTCATAAGGATGTTCCCAGCAAGTTAATTTTTAGACTCATTTTGATGAGCCTTTCTTAGTGCTATTATGACATCATTGGGAGTTGGGAAGTTTGACATTGGAATGATGGGAGGCTTGACAGTGGAGTAAGTGGGAGTGTTGTTTTCCAAATCTGGGTTTGTGGCAGTTGTGGGCTGGGACTGCTGGTGAAATGATGCGCTGGTAGTGGTTGAGGGAGCGTTCTTACTACCTTTTTCTTGTTCTTCCTGCTTCTAACTTCTTCCCATCCATCTGGTGTGCCATGTTGATGGCTGGAATCATGGCTGTCAGAGGTCATAATCAAGTGTGGAAGTAGTCGTTGCCTGGGATGGTAGCCTAGCTGTGGAATAGTGGCATTTTCCTGGGAGGTGGCAGTGTTGTCAACCTGAGTGGTGACAGTGTTGCTGTCCTGAAAGAATTCATTGTTATTCTGGGAGGATGAGTCAGAGGAGTGAGCAATCAGCGGTGTTGTCCTGGACCTGGAGTGTAGCAATGTCGTTTTCTGTCATGGCACCGATCAGGTTAGAGGCAGAGCACTTCTCCTGAAGATTCAGCAGTTTCCTCTTCCTCCTCAGCTGAGTAAGGGGTGAAGTGGGTATCTCTCTTGCTGAAGCCAGAGACAGAGATGGACAGCTCACCAGTGTTGCGTGACGACTCCTAGTGATACTGTCCTTGCTTTTTCCAGTGACTGAGCCCTTCCTACACACTCCCTTTTTCATGTTGATTGAGAGGAAAATAGATATTGCTCGAAGGCCTGCCTATCCCTGTGCACCTAGCTTCGGATTTGACATTATCCCCCACAAGGAGGTCGTAAGATGAGACCCTAAGGAAAGCACAGGACGCCCGACTTGTGGGAGACTATGCCTAGCAGTTTTGTGCTTGTCTGTCAATACTGGCTCCCCACTCGGCTAATCGAGCCCCATCATGGCGGACGCTAAGCAGTCCTGCCTTCAGGGTTCAGTTCACCAGTATTAGTGACAGACAGTCTATGGCAGGTTGAGCAAGGGAGTGTATGAAAAAAAAAATTGTAGGAATTTTAAATATAACTGGTGATATATAGAAAAAGGGGGCACGAAATATGGCAACAGAGTCCAGGGACAAGGCGGGGGATGGAGAGCAGAATGCACACACCCGACCCCTACCATAGCTGACTCAGGACTGATGAAATGAACTGTAATCGTGATTATCATGGTGACACCGTATCTTTTTCCATATATGTTTCGCATTTTCTCACTTATATATGACGTTATTATCACTTTCTATAACAACGTGATTTATAAAGTATTGAGGTAACATAATTATGCATAGATGCCATGCGAAGAAAAAAATATTATTTGACAGCAGCAAAATATTCCTCTATATACTTATTTTTTACTAGTAGTTATGAACGTTGTTCATTTTCTTTCTGTCAGTAAGTATCTTTGGCTGTACAACTATGGCAAACCGGGATAGTTCCACAGCGATCGTCACTCACGTTTAGCCTATAGCACACTGCTGTCATTCGACATAGTCTCTAAAAGGGTCTTTACACATATTTATGTAATTTCATGAAGAGTTCACATGTTCACATCATGAGGAAAGGCAAAGTAGGGTGGGAAAATTCATTGCATTGCAGGGAAGGTCAGGATTGTGTAAGAAATGAAAAAGCATGGCAGGTAAAGGCAGGGAAGGATACGGAAAAACAGGGTAGAGTGGGGAGATGCAGGGTAGGGTAGGGAAAGGCAGGGTAGAATAGGGATATGCAGAGTTCGGTATGGAGATGCAGGAAGGGAAAGACAAAGCATGGCAGGAAAAGCAGGGCAGAGTAGGGTAGGGGAAAGGTAGGACAGGGTAGTGAGATGCAGCGTTGGGTAAGGGGATGCAGGTCTGGGAAGGAAATGCCAAACATGGTAGGGAAGGCAGGGTACAGCAGGAAGGGTACAGGGTACAGTAGGGAAAGGCAGGGTAGAATGGGGAAATGCAGGGTTGGGCAAGAAGATGCAAGAAAGGATATATAAAGCATAACAGGGAAAGACAGGGTAGGGTAGGGAAAGGCAGAGTAGGTAGGGTAGGGTAGGGTAGGGTAGGGTAGGGTAGAGTAGGGTAGGGTAGGGTAGGATAGGGTAGGGAAGGGATGGGAAAGGCTGGGTAGAGTAGTGAAAGGCAGGGTAGGGATGGGAAGGGGAGGAAAAGCTGAGTTGGCTGGGGTAAAATAAAGAGATACACAGTAGGGTACGGAAATGCAGACTGGGCAGGAAAAACAAAGCATGGCAGGGAAAAACACTGTAGGGTAAGGAAAGGCAGGGCAGAGTAGGGGGATGAAGTGTAGGCTAGGGAAAGACAGGGTAGAGCAGGGAGATACAGGCAAGAGAAGGGTAGGGAAAGGCAGGTCAGAGATGGGAGATGCAGGGTAGGGTAAGGAGTGAGAGTATGGCAGGGAAAGTCAAGACACAGGGGGGGAAAGGTAGGAAAAAGCAAGGTGGGGTTGGAAGAGGCAGGGTTATGTGCTCCAGTTTAGCAAGTTTCTCCTCACTTCTACCATATCCTCATCAGTCATGCTGTCAGAGTTGTTACTTGGCAGTATGCGGCGTCAGGCAGCTGGATTTGCTTCCTGCTTGGTTGGGTAGGGATGGATTTTTTTTTTTTTTTTTTTTTTTTGAGAGAGAAACAGGACACTGTCCTCACTCTACGAATGCTAGTGGCAGACTGACCGATGCAGTACCTCCTGAAGCATGGAAAGAATCCACATAATCCACTCAGGAAGCACAAGCAAGAAATAAGCGGGTATAATAGAGAGCAAAAATTACAATTATTCCTGTCGTCTTCTTGAAGTTTCATTACAGTTATGCACACAGAACTTCCAGAAGGTCCATCACAGCTTAAGTGTCAAACAAAGGTCTTGTTTTTTAGGGTATGCTTAGTACTGATAGAGTAATATATTTGCCCCTTCCCTATATTAAAGGTAGACAATCGTGTCGTGATGTGATTCAGCAAGGTTGTGAGTGTGAAATGTATTATTTGTGTGTATGATTTGGTGTGGTATGTGCATGGAAGATGCATGGTGCGTCTGTGTGAAATTCACCTGGTCGGTCAGGATCACGTGATGGTTGTGATCATTAGCTTTTTACCCTCACGGAGGAGCTGAGCTGTGTGTGTGTGTGTGGTGTGTGTGTGTGTGTGTGTGTTCTTACCTAATTCTTACCTAATTGTATCTTGACAGGAATGAGTCAAGCTCGTACTGTCCCGTGTCTTAAACCATTTTTAACGCACATATCCTTAAATTTATGAATTGTTTTGGTACACTATTTCATTCGGTAGTAAATTCCAGTGAACAATATTTGCCCTACTGGGGAAAATAAATTTCCTTACGTCTTTATCGCCTCTCTTTTTATACAGTTTTTTTGCAGTGTCCTCTTGCTGATGCATCCCCATAGGTCATGTAATCATTTATGTTTATTTTCTCCTTCCCTGATATCCATTTATATAGCATAATCATGTCTCCTCTTTTCCTTCTCTCCTGTAGTGTAGGGAGATTAATTCTTTCTAATCTTTCCTCGTAACTTAGGTCCCTTAGGTTTGGTACCCATCTTTTAGCGGCCCTTTGAACGTTTTCAATTTTATCTATTTGTTTCTTGAGATGAGGACTCCAGACTACTGACGCATACCCCAGGATTGGTCTGATGAATGATGTTATTATCTTTCTTAGCATGTCTTCATTTATGTATGTGAATGCTATTCTCATATTTGCAAGCAGTGTGTACATGTTCCGTACCTTCTCACTGATGTGGTCAGCCGGAGATAGTCTGTTATTGATGATCACACCTAGGTCCTTCTCTCTTTCTGATGTGTGTAGGATTTTATTTCCTAACTTATAATCCCAATCAGGTCTTTTTCCACTCTCACCAAACTTGATTACATGACACTTGTCCACAATGAATTCCATTTGCCATGTATTGCTCCATTCATGAATTTAATTCTTTTTGTAGCTCTTTACATGAGTCTGCATTAGTAATTTTCCTTTACATTTTTGCATCATCAGGAAACATATTTAGATAGCTTTCATTTCCAGTGTTGCTATCTACCGGTATATCATTTACATATACTAAAAACATGATTGGTGCCAGCACTGAGCCCTGTGGAACTCCGTTAGTCATTTTCCTCCATGATAATTTCCCCTTAGTACTGTTCTCACTTCTCTTTTTTTTTTTTTTTTTTAAAGAAAATCTTGCATCCAACAATACAGTTTGCCTCGGATACCCCCTTGATTGTACAGTTTCCATAAAAGTCTTTGGTGCGGTACTCTGTCAAATGCTTTCTTGAAATCTAAATAAATACTGTCCACCCATCCTTCTTTTTTCTGTAATGTTTCTGTTACTCTGTCGTAGTAGCTCAACAGATTAGTAACACATGATTTTCCCTTTCTGAAACCAAACTGTCTTTCTGTTATCATACTGTGTTCCTCTAGATGATTTACCCAAACGTTTCTTATCAGCTTTTCTAATACCTTGCTTACAACACTGGTTAGTGATACTGGTTGGTAGTTGAGTGGATTTTGTCTGTTCCCTTTCTTGAATAAGGGAACAATGTTTGCTTTCTTCCAAATATTAGATAGTTTACCTTGTCTCAAGGATTTCTTGAAAATTAAAGATAATGGTTTACTTAACTCCTTTGCACATTTATGTAGCACCCAACATGGAATTTCATCAGGACCATTTGCTTTTCCTTTGTCTAATTTACCTAACTCCTCCTGTATTTCTTTTTCTGATATTTGTATATCTGGTAATATTTGTGGGCATGCATGTTCCACATAATCCCTCTCAAAATTATTTTCTTCCGTAAAAACTGGTTGGAATTTCTTGTTTAGTGCTTCACAAATATCCTTCTCTTGTGTATAGGTGATCCCCTCATCCGTAATGGATTGTATTTTATCTTTTACTTTGGTTTTGCATCTGGTGTAGCTGTAAAATAGCTTCGGTTGATCACTACTTTTATTTATGATGTCTTCCTCAAACTGTTTTCGGGCTTCCCTCCTTATTCTTGTATAATCGTTTCTTGCCTGTTTACAGCTGTTGCATGCCCTTTCACTATTGTGTCTTCTGTACCTATTCCACAACAAGTCCCTTTTTTCTTTAGATTTTTTGCATTTTGTATTACACAATTTCTTTCTTTTCTTTTCTGCTTCTTTGTGCTGTGGGATGTACTTCTGGACTCCTATTTCATAAAGTTCTCAGAATTTTTTATATATAGCATTTAAATCTTGTCCCTTAAGGTCCTTTTCCCAGTCTGTTTCTAAGAAGTACTTCTTTAGGTCATGGTAGTTTCCCATTTTTTAATTTTTTTATTATTATTATTTTTTTTTGTACCAGTCATTGCTGTTAACTATGTCATATGCAGTCCTGAAGTTGCAGTTTAGTATTGCAGGGTCACTTTTGCCGAATGGAGGGAGATACATTAACTCGTCAACATCGTTTTCTTGTCTGGTAAATACAAGCTCTAACACTGAGGGTACATCGAGTCCTCTTTTTCTGGTGCTTTCCCTTACAAGTTGCGTTAGGAAAAACTCCTGCACGAGATCCAGGAGCTTTCTTGGCTTATTATATCTAGAGTATTCCAGTTTATATTTGTATTAAAATCTCCCTTCCATTCTATGTATTAGTGCTTTTAAACTTTGAACTGTACTCTCTGTCAGATTCTCATATTCGCCTCTTTCCCATGTGTTTGATCTGGGTGGCATGTATAAATTTGCTACAGTTACTTTCCCTTCAGATGTATTGATCTCTACTGCGATCAGTTCTACTTGTAAGGGTATATCTAGTTCTATTTCTTTGACTTTTAGATTATTCTTTGTTAATATTATAATTACTCCTCTTTTTTTTAAGTTCCTGTCTCTTCTCCATATATTGTATTCCTTTAAGTTTAGGATGTCATTTGATATCCTTGGTGTTAATTTTGTTTCAGTTAGGCATATTACATGTGGTTCATTTTCTCTGATATAATCATTCACCTCTAATAATTTAGATACCATTCCATCTGCATTAGAGTACATCAACTTAATTATCTTGTTTACATACTTGTCATGACTTGGATCTACTACGTCCTCTTTTTAATTCCCTCCTGTTTATGTACCACTTTCGAACCTGCAATCCAATTACTTTGTAAAGAAAAAAAAATGTATTTTTCTCCTCAGATCTTCCCTCGTTCTTTGTTTTTGCTTCCTCCCTCTTCTCTTTCAGTAATTCCAGTTCTTCTTGAGTTAGGCATCTTTTTATCCATACTTTTTTGAATTCCTCTTTTTCCATGAGTTTCTTTGCATTTTTTAGTATCTCCTCCACAGTGTTTACTCTCTGGAAGGTTACGTTTAGAGGCCTTGATTTATTTCTCTCATATTTCCCTAACCTTTTGTGTTCTTCTGTGTCCTTATTTACAGATTTCCTCTGCTACTTCCTTCAATATGCTCATTACATTTGCCATCTCGTTTTTGTCTCGAGATTTTTTTTTTTTTTTTTTTTCCCCTCTTCTATACCTGTGATTACTATAGATTTGTTGATATCTGCTGAATCTCTGACCAATTTAGGATTGTTCTGGATTATTCTTTTCACTTCCTTTTTAATGCTTTTTTCATCAACCCTTGTTTCTAAGTCTTTCTTTATTTTCACCATTTCAGCGTAAGTGCTTTTCACATCATTTTTGTAGCTTTGCATTACTTCATTTCCCTGTGTTATCTTCTCCTCTGTATCACTGCTCTGATCTATTAGACTGCTTACTTGCCTAATTGTCTCAATATCGTTTTTTAACTCTTCCATGATATTCTCGTGGTTGACTACTGTACTTGCCATTTCACTAATTTTCCTTCTAAGTGAACTCACCTCAACTGTCAGGTCATCTATTATTGTGTCTTTCTTGTTGACTTCCTTTCCTAATTCTTCTGTTTCTTCCTTCTGCATGTGCAACTATTTTTTAATTTCATCCATTTCATTCTGAAAAGCCATCTGCAGTCTGTATACCCGTTTCACCAGCTTATTGTGTATCTCCATTTCAAACAATTCCTAGTGGAAAATATCATCATCCTGCTTTCTACCTTTATCCCTTTTCTTTTCCAAGTTTGCTTTACTGAAGTAGGTGGACATCATGCGGTACTAGAAGCACAGATTCTACTTAAATTCCCTGGCGCAGAGTCGCAGACAAAACAACTGATCAGCTGACTGTGCGCATTCCTGTGCTACTTTGTTTATTTTACTATTTGAACAAGTCTTTCCTAAAACTTTCTCTGTTTATATTAGGACACCATTTAGTTTAACTTGGTACAGAGCTTGATTCATATAAAAATACTAATTTAGGTATGGCCACTTGGCCAGGTTTGGCCAGGTAAGGAGTGGTGTGACGTGCGTCCACTCTGCTCGGCACCTCGTGTGTGTGTGTGTGTGTGTGTGTGTGTCAGTGTTGTGTTGTGTTGTGTTGTGGGGTTGTATTGGTATTCCTGTGTGTGTGTGTGTGTGTGTGTGTGTGTGTGTGTGTGTGTGTGTGTGTGTGTGTGTGTGTGTGTGTGTGTGTGTGTGTGTGTGCATTAGTTTTGTATTGCAGGGTGGCCTCTAGGGCTGCCCAGTCTGCCATACAAATCTCATGGTAAAGAGCTAGCCATGAGCCTGTCTCTAGCCACAACCTCCAGTTGCTATTTCCCGCCTACCTATGTTCCTGAAAGGATCTGTTTAGATGGCTGTGGCTCGGTTGATAGACCATTGGACTCCTAATCGAAGTGGCTTCAGTTCGACCCCCACTCAAGCCGCACTGCTTGCATGGGAGAGGTGAGCTCTCACCTGGCAGGTGTAGTACAAGGCATGCTGTGGTGGATGACTTGCAAAGGGATTGAAACTCAACCAGATAAGAAGTAGGCGGTCTGTCCCCTTGTGCTTATGTTTCACTTCAGCTCCAGTGATGATTGGTAGTGTGTTGGTGCTCCTCAGAAGCAGCCAGGGTCAACCTTTAGACTCCCTTAGATTAGTATACTAGTTTAAGAACCTATGTTTTTCAACCACTGTTGCAGTGAATAAATAAACCGAAAATTATTAGTAGTAGTACCATCATTCTTCTTCTTCTTCTTACTATTACTATTATTATTATTATTATTATCATATGAGTTCATTTTCCTCCATGGACTCATAACTGATATATATATATATATATATATATATATATATATATATATATATATATATATATATATATATATACCATTTTTTTTAATATGAACTTTTCACTTTCAGAATTGCATTATTTTTCCCAATGTTTCTATTTTCGCCATGGACCTATTTTCTCCCAAGTATTTCATTCTTCCATGGAGTTTTTTCTGCATGCCATGAACCAGTATTTTCCATACGGACCTATTTTCACCAGAGAATATCCTCACTGACCTGTTTCCTTCATGCGATTATTTTTCCCCTTAGACTTGTTTTCCCTCTTGGAATTCTTTTTAATCAATGGATCTAGTTTGGTTCAGAAGACCCATGTTCCACGTGGACCTATTTTCACCATTGGCCTGTTTTACCTCCATGGACCTGTTTTCTCAAGGCACCCCCTGAATTGCCAAACGGACCTATTTGCCTAATGGATTTGCTCTCCTGGGTAATTAGTTTCATAAATTCATCCACCGACCTGTCCACTAACCCATCAGTTTTCCTACCAGTTCATTTCAATACTCCTCTCACCTCGTCCATGAAGCCTCACATACACCCATTCTCCGACACACCCAGAAAGCCCACTCACAACCCGCCCCTACCACCCACCCAGGAAGCCCATCCACCCATTAAGAAATATTACTTGCCATACCTTGACCTCCTAACAACACAGTTCACCCACCACTAACGGGCCATGCATGCACAGGCGAGCCCGTACGGTGCCCTGAGGAGGCCAGCCTCAGTGAACAATGCTGTGCCCATACACGATTCAGTCGGCCTCACGTCTCGAGCTCAGTTGCAAGCGAAATGCCATGGCGTGAGGGTGGCCATGGACACTGCACTGCCCACAGATGATCTGGAGCTGTATTCTGTTGGGGCTGTTGCCACGGCCTATATTGCAAATAATAGAAAGAGGAGAAGAAAACGGACCAAATGGGCAAAAGATTGGTTGATGAGAAGGAGTAAATTGTCCCATTTAACTCCCGCATAACTGACACAAGACTGACACCTGATGGCCTGCAGTATGCCACACATGCTCAGTTTGCCTGAACCTGACTGGAGCCTGACTAAGTAAATCTGTGCAGGCGCCTGTTCCCTACCCACACATGCCCAGGTTTTCCAGAACAGGCCGGCCTCTTCAGGCCAATGGACGGGCACTCCTGTGAGTGTATGGCCCGCTTTAACCCCTACACCACGGGGTTGTTATTGCGCTCCTTGCATGTCCCGCGAGGATATTTGCGCTCTGACTGACTTTTTAAAAATATTTGCCAAAAATCAGTTATTAGTCCTAGAATATTATAATTATTTATGCTTATGGCACATACCTTCAGCTTTCTCCTGGGATGTTTGTTGAGCCTTCGTCGAGTACCGTAGGACTTGTGGAGACCTCTGAATTTGGGTAACGAAGTCTCCACTTTACACTTCCCAACACCCCGTAATATGATTACCACAGCCTGATATTATCACTAGAAACACTATTCTATGATTTTCAAATAGTTTGGAATCCATACTCCAAAAAAAAAACACTTGTGAAAGCAATGAAAATTACGAACACGTACGAGCTTCCCACTTGCGCTCGTTCCCCGCTGGTATTCTGTCATTTATTATTCATAAAAACACTCACACTTTATATTCCTCTTACATTATAACACATATATATCTGCAGTATTTATCCATAGGTTTCGTTCAGTAATAGTAGTTTATTGTCACTGTAGGCATTCACTTTCTCTTTCAGTAAAATACGTAGAGAGCCAAGGTTTCACTTTCACTGTCATAACGTCAAGTATTTGTGCTCATATTCTTATATTACTAATTATTTGCATTTCTATTTACATTTTCTGTTGTATTTTCAATATTTACACTTCCGTTTTACTTACACTATGTTATGCACTGTCACTTGCAGTAACTTATAAAACTACATTACACTGCTCCATCATATTTACATCCATTGCTTTCACTTGCTATTTACTTAGTTTTTACACATTATTTACACATTATTTACATTTCCACTTGCACTCTTTTAGAACTGCTTCTGGCTGTGGTAATTAAAGAAGCGGGTAATGCAGAGGGGAACCTGGCACTCAGCTCACTGCCAAGAGGTGCATTTGTGCTCAGGTGTGCATCTGGCGGTATGTGCGGATCGCAGCCTTCCTCTTGGTTGTGGCAGGCATTTGCACCAGGCTGTACGCCCTCTGCTCAAGTATGTCAGGAAGTCTAACAGAATGGTGCCTTGGAGCTGCTGCTGTCACCCTACCATATCTCTCAAGCAGCTGCTGAACACAAGTCCTTGCGAACAGCCTCAGGGAGAAGGACTTGGATGGCTTTACTTTCATCTTGTACAGGATGAAGGCGTTCAGCATCGTCATGTCAATGAGATGCATGAATACTTTCCTGTCTATCTATCTATCTTTTGCCAGACGCCATAAACCGTATGGGGTGGCCATTTGACTCTTGAGTCACTAACCCACTTGACACGTAGGAAGCACGTATGGTTCGGTTATATGGTTACCACCCAGCGTTGTAAATGGTTTCTTGGCTTACAGGAAACAATTTGGCTTGTCACTCAATGTAAAGCCACCTGTAACAGAAAGAAAAGCAATAAGTAGTGACAGGAAAGATGAGAGAAATAGGAAGAGAGGAGGACAGGCACAGAAAAAGAATGATACTTTCCTGTACCACCTAGTATTCTTCCTGAGACAGTTGATCTCTCCAATCTTTTTTGGACTTGTCCACCAGCCGCATGTTGATATTAGAGTCGATGACAGCATCAGGTTTCATCACAGGTTCTCCTGTCCTACGGTCGACCTTCCTACTGTCTTTCAGTTCCCCCTTGTGTACAGTGGTGAGCATGTGCACGACCCTCTTGTCATGCCACTGTATTGTCAGCATCTTCTCAGACTTGCGTAGGTGCACGTCTCCTCACTGCTAGTTTCCTGCCTCGGGGAATTTGGGGAAGTTGGCACGATTGCTCTTCACAGTGCCGCAGGAGCCGATGCCGTGCTCTGAAAGGTATTTAGCAAGTTTCAGTGCTGTATAGTAGTTATCAGTATACAGCACATGATTCCCACCAAAATACTTTTCAAGCAGCACTTTCACTACACAGCCTGAGAAGCCAAGGGGGTGTGTTCTGTCCAGATCAACAGTGTTGGCTGAATAGATGATGAAGTCAAGGATGTACCACAGCTTACAGTCGCACAGTACAAAGAACTTGATTCCAAAGTGATGGCGTTTGCTTGGAATGTATTGTACAAGCCTAAGACGTCCTCTGAACAAAACCAAGGATTCGTCTATGACAACCTTCTGAAATGGGTGGAAGAATGACATAAACTTATCCTTCATTCTGCTCAGAATCTCCCGGATATTCCAGAGTGGGTCAGTCTGGGAAGGTACATCGTTGTTGGTGAAGTGCAGGTTTCCCACGATGTTCCGGAAGCAATCTCTGGCCATGTACTTATTGAAGGTGGGTGAGGGTAGAAAGGGGTCCATGAACCAGTATTCTTCCAACTCATGCTTCTTTGAATGTGGCATGAGAAGCATGAGGGTGAAGAACACATACAGCTCCTGCACTCCCAGCATGGTCCACAGTTGTATCTTCGCTGCACGTGCACCACTTGCAGCTCGTTGTGACTCCTACCTGTTTGTCTCATCATGTATGTGCTGCATGGCTTCGTCATTGAGGAAGGCCAAAAGGAAGTCCACACACTCAGCATCCTTGTCAAGAGTGATGGCAGGCTGTGTCTTTCTCATCGAAATGAAGATGTTCAGGGACGAAATCGGATCCTTCCATCCACACGAAGGAGTCCAGGATTCCCTGTCATGGCGGTGTAGGGTGGGTGAGGGTGGAGACTGGGCTGTTTCAAGGTCACTCTTACTGACCCTAGGTTGCAGTGTAGCACTAGCAGCCCTTACTCTACTTGCTACTCTACTTTTATGTGTCAGGGATTTACCTCTTCCCCTACGGCCTGCCTTCACTGTAGGTGCTGGTGGGGACTCCGACGACGAAGACTCAGGAGAAAATTCCGCTGAAGGTGAGGAAGAAATTAGTGAAGTGGGGCTGGGGGAGCGGGGAGGTGATTCACCTCAGGACTCATGGCGGGCTGGGTCATGCGGGGCCATTGTTCCGGGGCTAACCCACCGCCTTTTCACTCCCTTCCCAAATTCCTTCCCTTGCTGCACTAAGGGCTCCTTTCCCTTGGAGCTAGGGATAACTTGGAACAATAAAGCACTCGTACTAGGAGTTTCTGTCACAATTTCCTCCCCAGGCTCATCACACAGTTCACCCAAAGTCACTTAGTCCTTTACTGCTTCCCACACAAGTTTTTCTAGGGGTAGAGGTCACAGGGCCCTTTGCAATGGGCACAGAAGCGGTGGAAATGGCGGGGCGCGAATGTGACATAGTTTCACCTCAGAGGACAACAAGGAACTGAATGACGTGGCGTATATGGGCAGGCAAGGGTTGACAATGTCAATAGGATGACAGCTACTAATTTACATGCTATGAAATGATTGGTAGGAAATCTCGACAATACATAAAAAAATAGGTACTTCCCGGCTTCTCGCTTCCTTTCTTATATATATTATTATTACGAGAATAGATTATACGGCATATTTCAGGGGGAAATTACCAGGGGAAATTAGCGATCGAGTGCGTGTGAGGTGTTGTCAGGTGATAATTAGCCAATTCCAGGTGTATGGCACTATCACTTACCTTATTTCTTTTTTGTATATATCATTTTGTATAAGAATAGGGCATAGGGCTTATTTCAATGGATGAAATCAGTGGAAAATTCCGGGGAAGATTTGCTTAGGGCAGCGCGGCCAGGCAGGCGAAAGGAGAGGGTAATGAAGGGGAGGTACGGAGGGGAGTCAAGAACGGGGAGAAATGGCTAAATTGTCAACAATGGATGGGAGTACAGATGACATTAGGAGCGCTGACTATTGTTGGACATTGGCAGTACTGATAGATGATACAAGCCACACTTGTAAGCCTGGGAGAATTCAAAATAACACAGAAACACAAAAGTGACGCCCTGCCCGAGCGTCACGAAAGTGACGCCCTGCGGTTAAGGGGTTGACTACTGGCAGGATGTCTTTCAAGTTCACACTCACCCACCCAATCACCCACTCACCCACAACCACACCCACACACACACTCACACACACACACACACACACACACACACACACACACACACACACACACACACACACACACACACACACACACACACACACAGGTACAGCTATCTTTGTAGTATAAATTACTGTTTAACCCATTCATGGTCTGGGTAACCCAATTAATTGTACTTCGTCTAATACTGGACGAATTTATTTAGCTGATGGTGAAACTAGGGGATTTGCATGCTACTACTGATACCATCAACTCATCATGGCAGTTCTGGCTATGAAGAGTTAATGGTCTAACACATGTATTCTATTCGGCTTAATGCTAGATTTTTACTTTCAACTAAGAGTGAGTGTAGGAGCTTAAGAGTATGAATATTATCACCTTTATTCCTCTCCTTCCTGGAACACTTGTATTAATTTATTCCAAAAAACACCCGGATAATTATAATATTTTTTTCCATTTAACACCAGCACAACTGTAGTATTTTATTCCAGTTAAAGACCGACGATTTAATTTAGCAGTGTGTGACATACAGAAGCCTAAAGGTGATAACCCTTCAGGAGAATGGCATCTTAACATTATGCTTAGGCTACTTCCAGAAGATTATATTTACCTTCGAAGAGACTTTTCAAGCTGGAAGGTTTAGATGTCTTTTTAATCCTTTCATTAGTACAGCTGAATAAAATCGCAGAATAAAGATATTACTGCTCTCATGATTAAAAAGAAAAAAAAAGCTGAAGTAATTACATGTTTGAAGGGATGGGGTGCCATAAACTGAATCTGTTCTCACTTTCACAACGGTGACATATTTTACAGTATAGACGATTTTATTCAGCTTGGGGCATTTTTCATGTTGAAGGTGTTGGATATCCTGTACTTCATTAATTTCATCATTACTTCTGATCCGTTCTAATTTGAGTAAAACCGTGTGTCATGGGGCGAAAATGACTGCATAATGGATGGATGGCTAGTCAGTAAATGTTAAAAGTAGATTAAATTAACACTCAGACTCCTAAGATTCACTCCCAGTTAAATATAATCACCTGACGTTTGCTGGAATAGAGTACTGTGCTGGAAATGTCTTGACCATGAGAGGGATAAGTCACGATTAGAGTAGATAACAAATAGGTCATGGTCAAAGCAGGTGTTTAAGACAGTTGAAATCCTGTCATGTTCAGAGCTGAACAGGTACGTTAAATTAAACCATGTTCATAGTGGGTAGAATTTAATTACGCCATATCCAAAGTGCATGAAGTTCAATTGAAACTTGTGAAGTCAAACTAAATCCATTATTTTTCGAAGTTCAGTTGAAGTACGATATGTCCAAAGTGAATAGTGTTCTTTATGTTCAAATCAGCAGTAAAAAAGAAGAAAAAGTTGGTTTAATTCTGTTCAAAGGAGAAGTGAAACTAAGTCATGTAAAAGAAGACAAGGTTCAGTTGTTTTCAAAGTGTGTAAAGTTTGGTAAAACTACGTTTGAAGTAGATGAGGGTGAATGAAGTTCAGAGAAATGTAATTTCAATTGTCATATTCAGTAGCTTCAGCTCGTGTTTTTTATTTTTTATTGTTTCTAACTTGTTGCTGCTGTATAAGAGGGAGAAGAGCTGTTTCAAAGTTGACAAATTAGATCGAGCCTTCAATAACGCCTTCACCAAAGGAACATTTACAATCTGAGTAAAACTGTCTGACAGTGTCAAGACGTGCTTTGGCTTACGGGATTAAAGTGTATGATGCTGACGTATGTTCATAATTTGCAAAATTTCGTTATTTCATGTTCAGAACTTCTGGTGAGTTATTGTTAAATTAGATGATGGTAATTGGTACTCAGCGTTTATGAAATGCAGAATTTTTTTTTCTTGATGTGCATGACACGAGCATACGCTAAATAATTAGTTCCCTTAGGCCTATTAGTCCTCCTACGTACCATGCACCTCCACATGTCACCACTTCTGTGCTAACACTCACCGTCCATTCTGAATACATGCTAGGGCTATCTCATACAGGTCTCGAGTATTAGTATTAGCTGGGGTGCTTTTATGACATGTCGATGGCTCTGTGGTAGATGGGAAAAGTGTTCTTTTAACAAAATTAATTCTTTAAACTGTTCCTCACCCCAGCCAGGATTCGAACCCGGGTCCACTGGGACAAAAGAAAACCTCTTTACAGAGTCGGCAATCGTTTACCCCTATTTTAAAGCAGAATTTCACTCTGGTCATATTCAAAATACATCAGCTTCACAACAGTTATTGCGAAAAGTTCTTTTTTTTTTTTTTTATGTGTCCAACTCTGGGCAAGGGCTTCAGGGCCCATTCCAAAGTCCCAGTAGTCCTCCTTGGGGCCCAGTAGTCCTCCTACATCTCCACATGTCACCACTTCGGCGCTAACACCCACCATCCATATTGAATACATGCTAGGGCTGTCTCATACGGGAATGGTGTACTGGTATTAGCGGGGGTACTTTTATGACATGTCGGCAGGTCATCTGGTAGATCAGAAAAATCTGCATTCTGTGAAATTCAAATCCTTAAACTGTTCCCTGCCCCAGCCGGGATTCGAACCTGGGTCCATTAGTACTGCAGGCCGTCTCTCTACCGATTCAGTCACCGCCTTCCCCAAAGTCAAGTTCAAAATAGGTCATTTATAAATAGATAATGTTTACAATAGGTAATGTGCATAGTAAGTAGAGCCGGCCTTAGGAGCTGCTGGGCTCAATTTTGAGCATTATCGGTGAGGCCTCCAGGTTCACAGCCAAGGTCTGTAGAATTATTGAGATATAAAATGTAGGGTACTATAGATTTTATGTCTCCGTGGTAGAATGGAAAGGAATCAAAATGTGCGTTTAAAAAGTGTATGTGAGTTAATGGAGCAAATAGATCTAAGCTACATTTTAATATAAAATTACACACATGTAAGCCTATAAGTAAACAAACAAAATGTGTACCAGTAGATCACCTTTGAATTGTGCGGGGCCCCCTTAGGCGTGGGGCCCAATGGGGAGCAATTGGTCCAATTGGCTTAAAACCGACCCTGATAGTTAGTCATATTTTGAGTCAGGCACGGTTCAGATTATGCAAGTATAAAACTTATTGTAATTCTTGCCACAAATAGCTGTAGGTCAATATAAGCCGCCTTCATAGTAGAGAAGATGTAAAGTACTCTTTGATGAAGGTAGGTAAACTTCAAATTAAAGCCATGTTCAAAGTAGGTAATGTTTAAAGGGTTTAAGAATGAGAAGGACATATTCAAAGTATATGAAGTTTATGTAGGTCAGTTTTAAGGAAGACATCGTTCAAAGTTCGGCATATTTAAGTCAAGCCATGTGTAACAGAGACCACTTTAAATGGATGTGATGTTAAAAATAACCTCTTTAATAAAGCTGATCAGAATCGCTGAGTTCAGTAAAAAATCGATAATTTTCGATGTGACGCTTCATCACCTGAAACTGACTTGTCATCACCTGAAAAGGGCATATCAGAATTGACTGTTTCCGAAGAATTCAGCTACAGATTGGTAACTATTCAGAACATCAGGCTACAGTCACGTTCTAAGCAATTACTGTTCAAAGTAATTTATATTCAAGAATAAGAAACTTTCATCATAGTTATGATTCACAGTAACACAAGTTCAGTGCAAATCTAGCTCAGAGAGGATTATGTTCAAAGTATCATACTGTACGCTGAAAGTCATTCAAAGTCAAAAGGGTTCCAGTTCAAAGCACTGTTCAAAGTTAGGTGCAAAGGTATCAAGCAATATAAATCAAGTTCAGATTGGGTTCATTTCAGCTTAGTAAAATTAGGTACCTTATATTAATAAAAATCCTTCTAAGTAAAAGAAAAACTTAAAAAATAAGGTTCAAAGTGGTCCAGCCTAAAGCAAATCTGTTTACAAGGAATCCTAACAAAAGCTGAGCCTATTTAATGAAAAATTAGCTCAAAGTGAGCTACGCTGTAGGAGATGTTCAAACATGAACAGACTACAAGTATCATGTTTAGTTCAAAGCAAAGACAAGTTCAGAGTCGGTTATGTTCAAAGCAGTAGTGGTAAAAATTAATTTTAATAAGAATGGGTCACTTATAGGAGGTAAGGGCTGGTATAAGCGCCAGGGACGTGGAATGTGTGTGCAAGATATTCACAGAGGAAATATGTGCAGCATGTGAGGTGGTGTGTGGGGTGAAGAGAAGACGAAAGGGTGTGCAAGGAAGAGCATGGTGGAATGAAGAGGTGAGACAGGCTGTGGCACAAAGGAAAAAAGAATACAATGAATGGATGAGAATAGGTGCGCGGAAGAAGTTGAGAGACAGAAGAGAGAGTTATATGTAGAAAAGAAGAGAGAGGTGGAAAGATTAGTAAGAGAAAGTAAGAGGAGAGTGGATGAGGAATTTGGAAGGAATTTGAGTGTCAAGTGGAGGGAATGTAAGAAAATGTTCTGGAAGGAGGTGAAGAGAATCAGACAGGGTGGCCATGAAGTTAGTTGGGGAGTGAAAGTTAAAAATGGTATATTACTAGTTGAGAAGGGAGAATAAGTGAACAGATGGAGAGAACACTTTAACGAATTGTTGAACATAGAGAATGAAAGTAATGTGAGTATAAGTGGCTGCAGAATGGCTGGACGAAGGAGGGAGGTGAGATGACATGAAGAAATCAGTAGGATGGAAGTTGTGGAAGCAATGAAGAAAGTCAAAATGGGGAAAGTCCCAGGAATTGATGGAGTGTGTGATGAAATGCTGAAGCATGGGGGAGAGATAGTAATAGAATGGATGTGGAAGATCTGCAGATTGGCCAGGGAGGAAGGTAAAGTCCCGGATGATTGAAAGTCAGGTATAATTATTCCCTTATATAACGGGAAAGGGGAAAAAGAAGTGTTTGGTAATCATAGGGGCATTTGTCTTCTTAGTGTAATACGATAAGTATATGGTAGGATACTTATTGACAGAGTTAGGGAAATAACAGAGGAATTAGTTGGAGAACAACAGGGAGGCTTTAGGAAGGGAAAAGGTTGTGTAGATCAGATATTCATTCTTAGATCTTTAGTGGAAAAGTTTCTAGAGAAGGCAAAGAAGTTGTATGCGGCCTTCATGGATTTGGAGAAAGCATATGACAGGGTGGATAGACAAGGATTGTGGAAAGTATGAAGAATATATGGAGTAGATGGGAAGTTGTTGAATGCTGTGGACAGTATGTATGAGGGTGCTAAGGCTGCAGTGAGTGTGGATGGTGAGCTGAGTTCTTCTATTTGAAGGTTGGGTTGAAACAGGGATGTGTCATGTCTCCATGGTTGTTCAATCTGTATATGGATGGGGTTATAAAAGAGATACAAGGTAGGGCAGTGGATGTTGAAGTGGCCCTGATGAGCGAGGGCAGTGTTTGGAAACTCCCTGTACTATTATTTGCAGATGAAGGGAGGTTGCAAGGCTTGGTGGATGAGTTTGGGAGAGTGTGTAAGAAACGGAATTTAAAGGTGAATGTAGGGAAAAGTAAAGTTATGGTCTTTGCGAGAGGTGAAGTCAGTGAATGTACAGTCAGGTTGGACGAGGAAATGGAATGTGAGTTCGTTTAAATACTTGGGTAGTGTGATGAGTAAGGATGGAGGTTTGGAGAGTGAAGTGCTTGAAAGGGCACAACAAGGAAAAAAGGTTGCTGGTTCCTGGAAGGCAGTGATAAGAAACAGGGAAGTGAGCAATGAAGTGAAAAAGTTATTACATGACAACATTGTGATACCAACTCTGATGTATGGAAGTGAAGCTTGGACGTTGTTGGAGGGACACAAGTCAGGAGTGAAAGCAGTGGAAATGAATTATTTGAGAGGAGCCTGTGGAGTCATATGGAGAGACCGACTGACAAATAAGGATGTGAAGGAGCTTTGTGGTGTGGATGTGGATGTGATAGGAAGCACTGGGAGAAACACATTGAGGTCGTTTGGCCATGTGGAGAGGATGGAGAGTGAGGGACTGACGAGGAGAGTGTATGTGAGTGAGGTGGAGGGGGAGAGAAGGAGGGGAAGGCCAAGGATGAGATGGAGGGATGGAGTGGAGAGATATATGATAGAGGGGGATGTGAATTGGGAGCTGGTCAGTGAAATGGCGGGGGACAGGGTGGCGTGGAGGCGATTTATTTGTGGCCACCCCTTGTAAGGGATTAAGGCGTCTGGCAATAGATAGATAGATAGATAAACAAATCACGTTTAAGGTCATGGTAACGAGAGAGAGAGAGAGAGAGAGAGAGAGAGAGAGAGAGAGAGAGAGAGAGAGAGAGAGAATATGATAAGAAAGGGCTGGACTGGTGCCGTGGGAAAGCCTTTAAGATTAAGATATGGCAGTGTCTTGTTAGGTCGTAGCCGACATAACTCAGGTCTATGATTACCCTAAAAAGGTAGACGGTGGGCCACAGGGTAGGAATGGATTGCTGGTAGAGGGGACAGACATACAGACGGAGAGGGAGGATGAAAAATGCTGTACAGAAAGTAAAGCGGGGGAAGCAAAAGATAAAAGAAGGAACAGCAAGAAAAATATAGCAGGATCAGACAACTGAAAAAACAGAGGAGAAAGATAAAATAGGAGCAGAAGGAGGAGGGATGGGAGACAGGAAATAAAGTCGATCATCTTCAGGATATTAATCCCCCCCCCTCCTCTCTCTCTCTCTCTCTCTCTCTCTCTCTCTCTCTCTCTCCTAAGCCTTTGTTATATGTCCCCTCTTCCGTCCACTCTAGCTTCGTCTCATCACTCCTGCATAAGCGCACATTATTTAAGATATCCCCTTCCTGCATTTTTACTTCTTACCTCACCCAGATGACCATCATTCAGAGACAGTTTATTATTGCTTCTTCCAAGCCGCATCTCCCATCCCTACACACCCTCACTGCCTCTAATTTCCATCTTTCATCACTTCCACTTCGCCCTAACCTCATTTATCACCATCCATTATCATACCAGTGTTCTCGGCTTTGTTTCCCTTGTATAAACGCAATCTGTATTCAGTCACTATGTACAATTTTCCTTTCAGACCCCTTTCTATCCTGTCTCGTATCGTTCCACGTTGATCCATCGCCTCCATCATCAACTCACGCTCCTCCGCTCTCCCTCTATCACTTCATTGATTTTGCTGCCTCTACTTCACCTACCCATTTCTTTACACTGCTGCTCTTTGATTTCATTATCTCCATTCACAATAACTAGTCCTTTCCCTCCACCTCTTCTCTCATCCCTTCTTTCCTCCCAATTTCTCTCCCATACTTTTACATTCCCACAGCCTTGTTTTTCTTCTCTTTCCTTGTTTCATTCCCTTCTTAACATATCTTCGAAATATCCCTTCCATACTCAGTGTTCATTCTGCCGTCATCACCTTTTGATATTATCTGTGTTTAAAGGCCGATTCACACACATCAGTGCCGTATCAGTACCGTGTCAGTTCAGTGCTTCAGTGTCAGTGAAAAAAAATATCGTTACTTTGAATTCGGCCGGCGCGTTCACACACGTCCGGCGCAGTACCGTGTTTTGACTCTCAGTGTCAGTTCAGTCTCCGATCCGTGAAGTTTAATATCGTCGCCACCGATATTTTTTAGATTTTCACGGACGTCGGACGAGGGTGGGAGCTGTGTGAAGAAAATGAATGACGAACTGCTTATTGAATTGGTGCGAAACCATCCTGTTCTGTATGATTTATCACAATCTAAATATATGGATAGCAGATTCAAGCAAGATATATGGAATAAAATAGGAGAAGAAATGAAAGTAGATGGTAAGGACTCTTTTTATTTGATGTAGTTAATCACATCACAGCACACCACACATCACACCAAATCACCTAACCTCACACTCCATCACACCACACCACACGTTACCTCACCTCCTCACGCCTCACCTCACTTCACCTATCTTCACCTATCTTTTACTGATGAAGTTAATATATTCTTAATTTTTTTAGTCACATGAAATGTGTCAGCTTTAAATTTGCTAGGCTTTTTTCCCTCTTTCTCTAACTTAGGCTAGGTCATTTTCAAATTTGCAGTCAGGAAAACTGCCATGGCACAGATCCAGCCTCTGAATTAAAGTAATCTTTGTACAGCTCCCTTACAGTTAAGGCATCTCTTGTTGCATTTCCACCTTGCAGAGGCAGATTTTGAAGTCTTGCTTCTGTAGTTGTAGGCACTGTTGCATTTACTTCATATGGGCGTGTATCTACATCATATTTTCTTATGAAATTATGCAAAATACACATTGCAAGTATCATGTGATCTACATTTTCTGGTTTTGCTTGAATTCTTCTGTTACATATTCTAAATTTTTGAGACAAAATGCCAAACGTGTTTTCAACAACTCTTCTGGCACGAGACAGTCGGTAGTTAAAGACACGCCTAGAAATATCCAAATCTTGCCCCGGATATGGTCGCATCAAATAAGTTTTTAGAGGAAAGGCTTCGTCACCCACCATTACATACGCAGCTTCAGTATTTGTGCCTGGCAATGTAGCATTCCTTGGTACTGATAATGTGCCCCGCTGAATTGCTTTCCCTAGACCAGAAGTTGCAAAAATTCCACCATCACTGTTTTTCCCATATGCACCTACATCAATTGTGATGAAATAGTATTGCACATCAACAAGCGCTAACAAGACAACTGAAAACGTCTTCTTATAGTTGAAGTACAGAGAACCACTATTTGCGGGAGCCTGAATGGTAAAATGTTTACCATCCAAAGCTCCCAAACAGTTAGGAAAATTCCAAAGTGTTGAAAAGTCATTAGCAATGGATTTCCACATCTCTGTTGAAGGATTTGGTAGCATTTCACTCATGAGATTTTCTGTTATTATCCTGCAAGTGTCCATGACAATTTTGTACACTGTGCTATGCCCCAAGCGGTAGCTGAATGAAATTGTCCTTAGGGAATCCCCTGTAGCTAGGTACCTGAAAGAAGGAAATGTAACTTATATTAAAAATTTTGTTTTTCAGGTTCATCATGTAGAAGCAGATGGAACAATATAAGAGACAATTACAGAAAATCTCTGAAGAAGACTTCAACTAAGAGTGGGCAAAGTGCAAAGAAAATAAAACTTTACAAATTTTCGGATCAATTAAACTTTTTAAAGACATACATCCAAGAAAGGGAAACCAAGGGGAACATCGCGAGTCAAGAGGATGAAGGAAACAATCACAACGATGTTGTACAACAACAGGAGGACGAAGAAGAGGCCATTCAGATTGATGCAGGGGAACCAACAGTATTGGACGGAGGCCTACATGAAGATATGCAGACACAACCATCGCCCTCACCAAAGCCGACTTTTGAAGCTACAGTTAAGCCATCAACAGGAAAATTAGCAAAAAAGAAAGTGGCACCTCAACAAACAGCTTCTGCAAAATTAATGGAGTACTTGATCAATAAGCAAGAAAATCAAACCACATCACACCCTGTTGACGCATTTCTAGCAGGTATTGCTCCAACTCTGAAAACTTTAACCCCTTATTATTTGAATGTAGCAAAATCGGAAATATTTGCCACAGTACAGAAATATGAAATGCAAATGCTTATCAATCAACATTCATTTGAAAGACAATGTGAGCCTTCAGCCTCCACATCATCAGCTTCGACTCCGCATCCCTCACCTCAACCATTGCAAGAACATACAGCATATGAAGATAAGTATCAGAAGCAATATGCTGATGCATCAATTCCAAACAGCGCCAATTCCTTGCAGAACTACTTTTCAACTTTTCAGAATTTTTAACTCTTCAATAAACAACTTAAAACATTCTAGTAATTGCTAACATGGAGAATCAAACTCGAATTAGGATGAATTTAGGCTTTTTAATAGAGATTGATGTACTGTCACTTCGTATAAAGATAAACTTTTTATTTGTATGTGAATAAAATCTCCAGTATGGGTTTAAATATATAATTACAGTAATTAACCAACTACAAAGACCGTGTATTATTTTACCTCAAGCAGACTGCTAATCGTTCCTTTGGTGTTATTGCCTTTCTCCAGTGGGTGTCTTGCTTCTTCAGGTGAGTCTTTATTTTACTGAGCAATATCCTGAAGCAGTTTTTGGACATTCTGAAGTACTGGAAAAATTTTGTTTCATTATCAATTAGTTCCTTGTACAGAGTCGCAAACTCTCCTTCAGTTTCTCTTTTCTTCCACGCTTCATGTACCCACTTTCTTTTTTTCACTTTTTGTTCTGCCTCCTCTTCTTCATCAAGAATTATGGCAATCATTGCCAAGTCCACGTCTGTAAACTTTGCCATCTTGGATATCACTGACCATGCAGTACGGCGTCACCACGGATATGTGTGAATAGACGCCACGGAAGCGTCACGGATATCACTGACACTGAACTGACGAGGTACTGATACGGCACTGATGTGTGTGAATCGACCTTTAAGGTGTTTCCTTTCTTCCTGCCTGCCAAGCTTCCCTTCCACCTCCCTTTTCGACTTTAATGTATGTTTCTTTTATGTTTTCTCCTCTTTTTCCCATGAATTCCTGTTTACTTTTGTTTCCGTAATACCTCTCCTTTCATTATTGTCAGTCTGAGATCTGATCATATGTTTCTCTTTTTTCCGGCTCCTTTCTATATTTAGTATACATACAGACATACAGTATATATATATATATATATATATATATATATATATATATATATATATATATATATATATATATATATATATATATATATATATTATTCTCCCCTGTTTTACATAAACCCGTCTCACTCGTCTCTGGGGATACTTGTTCAGGCATATATATATATATATATATATATATATATATATATATATATATATATATATATATATATATTCTCCCCTGTTTTACATAAACCCGTCTACTCGTCTCTGGGGATACTTGTTCAGGCATGCTCCAGTCAACATTGCATAATCTGTATGTCTACTGATGTAAACAGATCCACACACCCACCCACCCACGAACTCAACCAAGAACCAATCCGCCTACCCAACCACCCAGCCACCCACAAATCAGCCCATTCACTTACAAACTCACACACCTACTCACCCATCCAACCACATACCAACCTACCAACCAACTTACTCACCTACCCGCCAGTGCCGTGAGTGGAGCTTATGGTAGTCAAGTGACGCCTCCCATCAGCTGAGTATAGAATAGGAGAAACCAAGTAATGTGGCGTCATGGATACCAGCATCAGATTAACTCCACAAGCATTCATGGACAAAGGCATGCACACCAACTTTAGGGTATATACAGTAGGGATTGTTTTTTTTCTTTCTTGATATTTCATTTTCATCCAACTGGTATCGACTTCTCTTACCCAAGCTCATCAGCGATTCTAGACTTTATCGTCTGTCTAACTGATTTAATTTTATTTCATTTATTTATCTAATTTTTACCTTTGCCTTCCTCTCATTCCTATCCAGTTTCAACATCTTATCCACCCTGTTTTCCCTCATACTTCTCTGTCTCATCAAGTTCTTTCGTCACCTCCATCCCACTCATCCTCTTCTCCATCCGTAGAATTTGATCAGAAGTTGAATGGGAAATTCAGTAACGTAAAAGCGCGTTAATCCTTTTCACCCCGAGGATGTCTTGCCTGTTTTATTCTTGCTGCCACGTGACATATATATTATGAGTTTGGTGGAGACGTTTTGTCGTGGAGTAGTTTAATGTAAATGCTTTTTTTAAACCTTTCACTGCAAAAGCTTTCCTCAGTTTTACTGAATTTTCTGGAGGTGGCAAGCACAAATATGAAATATGTCACCTGACCAATGGTTTCAGGCTGGTTTACATAATGAGTTTGGAGGCCAGAGAAGAGAGCTCAAAAACTACTTATGTAGGCAAGTTCGAGTGCGATATTTAGTCAGTTTCAGGTGGGATATTCACCCACCATATCTACCCGCCGGACAGTTATATCCCATCATGAGGCTTGGAGACTGACAGCGTAAAACGGCCTCCAGAGACCACTGGCTTCAGCCACGAATAAAGTTGCATTTTCTCATTCATTAATGTTGCTAATTCACAGATGTTCCTTGGAAAAATAAAGCTTATTATGCTCTTCTCTCTCTCTCTCTCTCTCTCTCTCTCTCTCTCTCTCTCCTTTTCTTTCCTTCCAGCAGTCCTCCTTACAATTTGTAACCTTATTTTCGTACTTTCATATAATTAATTTATTTGTTCATTCTTTTCCTAAGCTTTTGAAAACTTTTCTTCATGTCTTACTTCAATAAAGGCATGAGACTAGACACTGGTCTACAAATTTTTAAAGGCTGTCTTTTCGGAAATAAACTTTGCTATTTATTATGGATTTTAATGCACTGAATAAAATATGATGAATAAAAACAGCTGACTGGCTACTTTTTCTCAGATATTTAACCCGCCGACTTCCATTGACGTATATATACTTCCACACGTTTTGTCACTGTGACTCCTGTTGACATATATAAACGTGCAGCAGTTGCAAGGTCCCGTCCCTAATTTGCACAATTTTCAAATTTTGTGCATGATTTTTGGTACGTATACATGGGACACCTACCTCTACAATATGCCAGGCAGGGTCAATGCCTTACCCAGCATGACCTCACCCCCCCCCGCACGCCATTGTCTTGGCAATTCACCTGTTACGAGTGACCAGGCCAGTAAAGACATGTCGTGCCGGCCATGATACGAAATTCAAGGCCAGAGTGATTCCCTAATCGATGACAATGTGGAGGACAAAGTTTATGTAGCATTAGAGGAAGAAACAGTCAGAAATGATGATCAGGTAATGTTGCCAAAAAAAGTTCAGGTATGTTGATGTGTTTGGTGAGTGAAACAATGCTTAAATTGCCTATATTACTGTGTGAAAACCAATATACTCTCGTACTACATATAAATTTGTACGAAATAAATAAATAAATACCATTTATGAGTGGTGTGGAATAGTTACCCTCCCATAGAACTCGTTTTCTTTTGAGCCAGGCTGATAGAAAAACCAGTAAGGTAAGGGGTACTGCTATCTGGATCCATTATTTTATACCTCAGCTGAGCGATTTCTCTAAGAATTTTCGATGTTTCTCACCAAAAGCGGAGGTTTGAGCCAAAAATTTTTTTTTCCAAAATTGGTCGGGATTGGGGGGAGTCAGTGGTGAAAAATTGGTCAGGATGGGGCGGGTTAAGCTTTTATATTGTTAAGAAGCAGGAGTGCCAATAGAAAATTCCCGATGTTTCACGCCTTTTCAGTTACTAGTCAGAGTTGCCAGATAGCCTGTTGTTGTGAGCAAAGGTATTTTGCAAAGTTCGCAATGATTTTTTATTCTTGTTTTCTATATAATGCATGATTTAGGTGATTGTTTAATTATGTAATTTAATTTCAGTTTGTATGCTAAAGCATTTACAGTGCTATGCAATGTAAGAAAGCTCTGGAAAAGAAAACTGTTGTTGCTACGAGTACATAGTAGAGCATTCGAGTATCAACCGGGGTTATAAAAGGACAGGGGAGAGAATAGAGGAGTTTCAGTCAGTTCAGTTTTACTTGTGGCCTTGTGAAGTTAGTGCAGCTCCAGTAGTTTTGAAATCAGCAAGGTGTAGTTGGCAACCATACAGTGTACAGTAATTATATACTTAGTAAAGTCAAAGAACACGAGAAGATTGTGTTATTATGACACCTGAGCTGATGTGTACACTGAAAGGCTGACCCTACGAAGAACAATTCTCTGGGTGACGTCCTTCCTAAACTGAGCTTCTGGTGTTGGAGACTGTGGCAGTGTGGACGTGGACATAACGAGTGGTATCAGGAGTGGGATCAAAAAGTGTTGCAGCCAGAATGTGTACAAACAAAAAGCCTAGCTAGGCAGGAGGAGGCATCTCTGGCTGCAATTATGAAGTTTCTGCAAGCACAAAGTGAACAACTATGAGTACAAATTGAAAGACAGAAAGAACTCAGTGAACAACTACAAGCACAAAGTGATAGAAAGAGCTCAAGGAAGCACTCAGTGAACAACCAGAAGCACAAAGTGCAGAACAGAAAGAGTTCAAGAGAGAACTCAGAGAACAACTTGAAGCACAAAGTGAAGAACGGAAAGAGTGGTATGAACAGCTTCAAGAAGCATTACCGGAGTAATAGGAGTTGAAACTGAGGATGCAGGGACAGCTAGAAACTTTAAAGGGGAAAAGAAGGAAGAAGAGCAACAGTTAAAGGAGGAAGTATACACTGAGCTACAGCAGCAGAAAAAGGAGGTGAGCATTAATGTGATGCAATGCAGACAGCTTGTAGATGACCGGTTGAAGATAATTAGTGAGGGAATTGTGATGGAGTGCAGACAGCAAGTGGTCAACCACTTAAAGATACTCAGTGAGAGAATTTAGGCTGTAAAGAAATCTCGCACTGCTGAACCTCAGGTTAGTGTACAGAGAGCATATGAACAAAATGGACAGAGTATGTTCAATATTGATGAATCCCAAGCATCTAAAGGTAGCATTACAGAGCTGAATGACCAGAATGTAGGAGTTTTGAGTCCTGGACTTAGTTATAATGCCCCAGTTTTTAGGGCCCAAACCAGTGAGGTGCATGGCTCTAATGAGGGTCCAATTAACAAAATTACTTAGGAATTTGATGGCAAGGTATCTTGGAAAGCTTACTGTCCGCATGTTCAGTTACTTGCCGATCAGAATGGCTGGGATGATTGGCAAAGGACAGCTCAGCTTGCTGCTAGCCTTAAGGATGCCACAGTGGAGTTTCTTGGCCAGATATCGGTGGAGGAGATGAATAGTTATCAAGCATTAGTAGAGGTGCTGGATTGCAGATACGGGACCATGAATCAGACTGAGATTAACAGAGCAAGATCCCGGACACATGTACTGACTACACCCCGTTTTTTTTTACTGAGGCAAAGATGCACTTGACAGGTTGATGATGACTGGCTGCATGCAACATGTCCAAAAAATATTTACTAACCCAAATTTCCCCCTCAGATATTTGTTGTCACTTAATAATGCTAGATTATGAAGTAATGTTGCATTCAGCCAATGATCACCAATTTGTCAAGAGCATCTTCGCCTCAATTAAAAAACAAACTGAGTATAGTGAAAGACCATGGAACAGTGGAAACATGGATGCTGACCAATCACTGTCAACTCTTCGTGTTTGAAACATTTGTAATTTCATTCATATGTGTTTGTCTTGGCCCCACACATTTCCTTCCCCCCCCCCAAAAAAAAAAAAAAAAAAAAAAAAAAAACTGGATCTCTCTCGCCTGATCGTCATCATCTAACCTAAGCTCAGGACGATACGAGGTAAGATGCAAAAGGTAATGAAAGAGAAAGACGTACGTGGAGTGAGAACTCATAACAGCATCCCCAGCGATATGTGCAACACGCGTTCTCTCACTATACAAGCCCCCCAAATCCTGACTTACGGCTAGAGTTATTTTTAGTATTCTTTTATAGGTGTGCTTCACATTACCTCTCGGATAAAATTTAATCGACGATAATCTATCTAAAAAGGAAGTGTCAAACTCGTGATATTATGTATTCCGTAGTACATATTTCATCCAAATAACTCAGTCACCTGTCAGTTCTTTAACATCAACTTCCACACCTCACTCTGTCACACATTCATTAATCATACTCATTCCCCTTAATCGTAGTCTACAACTCTTCCTCCCATCGCCAGACTCTCTCAGATGTACCAATGACACCCATTCTCTCAATGTGACCGTGGCATCTAAGAACACTCTCGTGAACTCTACTGTCAGCAGAAGTCATAACTCCACATCATTCACGAAACAAAATATTTATTATCTTGCCTAGTCTCCAACGTTTCTCAATAATTCCATATCCACCCTTTCTTCTCATGCCACACCAAGTCTCACAATCACCTCCTCCTCCTACTGCTAGTATAGTGTAGTAGTAGTAGTAATAGTAGTAGTAGTAGAAGTAGAAGTAGTAGTAGTAGTAGTAGTAGTAGTAGTAGTAGTAGCAGGAGTATTACTAGTTGTAATTGTTATATTATTAATACCACAGTAATAGTATTAGTAAGGATGGGCAGGAAACAACAAAACAATCTATCTATCTATCTATCTATAGCCCGACGCCCTAATCCCGCAAAGGGTGGCCGCAGACAAAACGCCTCCAAGTCGCTCTGTCACCCACCATTTGACTACCCTCCCCCCAACTCACCCCCCCCTCCCTCATATACCTGTCAACTCCATCCCTCCACCTCATCCTCGGTCTACCTCTCCCTCTCCCTCCCTCCACCTCACCTACATACACCCTCTTAGTCAGTCTTTCATTCTCCATTCTCTTCACATGTCCAAACCACCTCAGTGTATTTCTCCTAATCTTCTCAACCACATCCACATCCACCCCACAGCGTTCCTTCACTTCTTCATTCGTCAACCTGTCCCTCCATGTCACTCCACATGCTCCTCTCAAGTAACTCATTTCCACTGCTCTCACTCTTGACTTGTTCCCCTCTTGCAAGGTCCATGCCTCGCTTCCATACGTCAGGGTAGGGATCACAATACTATCATGCAGTGACTTCTTAACTTCCATACTCACCTCCCTATTCCTCATCACTGCTTTCAGTATACCAACAACCTTCCTTCCCTGCTGTACCCTTTCACGCACTTCATCCCCCAAAGTTCCATCCTTACTCATCACACTACCCAAGTACTTGAATGCACTCACATTCTCCATATCCTCACCATCCAACCTCACTCCACACTCTGTGACTTCATTCCTCTCAAACACCATAACTTTACTTTTGTTTACATTAACTTTCAGATTCCTTCTCCTACACACTGTCCCAAATTCATTCACCAAACCTTGCAACTCCCATTCATCTTCACTCAACAGTACTGTATCATCAGCAAACAGCAACACCGGAAGCTTCCAAATCTCACCCTGATTCATTAGAGCCACCCCCACATCCACTGCCCTACCCTGCACCTCCTTTACAACCCCACCCATGTATATATTAAACAGCAAAACAAGCTTGTAAAAATCACAGCAAACAAAGAAGACAGGTGAATTTTGAGTTTATATTTATATTGCTCATGTAATTTTGTATTTGTATGCTAACAATGAAGATAGCTGAGGCATTAATACGCAAGTTATGGCAGGTTGAAAATTTAGAAAAATGTGCAAATTTGTCAAACTTTTCCCTCTCAGGTTCTTAGCTCACTTTATCTATCTATCTATCTATCTATCTCTATATCTATATATATATCTATCTATCTATCTATCTATCTATCTATATATATATATATATAATCTCATCTCATCTCATCAGCCGTTTGAGTGTCCACTGCAGGACCGGCCTATCCCAACCGAAGCGGGGACGATACAGCCAATGTATCTCTACCAAGTGGCTTAGACTGTCTGGCAGAGATTGTATGTAGGGTGAGAAGTGCTTGTAAGTGTATTGTAGTGTTGGAGTGGCTTTGGATGTGTGTGCAGTCTGTGAACCAAGTGTAATCGGCCCGCGCAAGCCAAGTGGGTGCAAGCATACTTTATAGTATGCGACACTGGTTCAACCACAGCACCCCTGATGTCCGCCAATGCAGTACGTGGCTAGAATAATGCTCCCAAAGTTTATTACCCAGGCGAGGCGAGAACCCTCAATCTTCAGTGTACAAAAATGCACACTTTACCACTGTACCACAGAGGCTCCATATACAGTATATATATATATATATATATATATATATATATATATATATAGATATATATATATATATATATATATATATATATATATATATGTAAACTTACAATATTATTGGAAAAATAAATTATATGGCACCCAATAAATAATTATATCAAAAAGGACCAGTGACAGGAATAAAAAACATTTCGAAAAAATGCGGCGGGGGTAGGGATGGGAGGACGATAAAGGAATGAAACAGGAGGTGATGGGCGCTGATACCATGTGATACAACATGCCCTGAGGTCTAGCACTACTCTCGGTTTTATAGGACAATGGCACGCTAGAAGGCGCGTTTAAAAAATTAGGAATAAAATCCTGCTATACACTTCTTGAGGAAATGGTCCACGCCCAAAATAATTACAATGCAAGCTTAGTTTAGTTCCTCATTCATAAGTCTAATAACACAAGAGTTAAGATATGTATAGTATTTTTTAAATAGTTGCAAGAAAATGCCTTCTGAATGTTATTACGTTTGGGAGGAAACTTGGATTGTTCTACTTCCTCCTGATAGGGAACTATTATGAGGAAGTTTTAACTATGGTCGTGGTGCACTGCTCTGAGGTTTTCATTATCGTACCCTGGAAACCTACCTGTCAACAATGCGTCCGATGTCGTATCATATTATCCACGAATCATATTATTATACACTAATATATTATACACGAATATTATTACACACGAACATATTATGCATGAATCACACGCGGATCATATTTTACATGAAATCGGTCGCTCTGTTGACAGGGAAGGATGCCAGGGAACAATAATGATTACTTGAGACGTGCGCCATGACTGTAACAAGAGGAAATTAGAGAGGAGTAGTGATGGGCCTCAGGGCATGTCCTGTCACATGACATGTGGACAATGGTATCAGTGCTCTATCACGTGACATGTGGACAGTGGCGTCAGTGCTCATCCCCTCTTGTTTCTTTGCCTTTTGGTCCTGCCATCCCTACTCCTGCTGCAATTTTTCAGATACACTTCTCGTAGTAGTTGTAGTGGTAATAGCAGTAGTTGTAGCGGCAGCAGCAGCAGTAATATTAAGAGTCACAGCAGCAGCAGCAGCAGCAGCAGCAGCAGTAGCCCCTGCTCAGTGGACTGCAGGCCGAAATGGCCCTTCTATGGCAGTTCATCATCCCTCTTTCGAGGAATAGTGAGGAAGTTACAGAACACTTATACAACTATATATCTGCCTGGTTATATCAGTGTCACCGAATGAAGGTGCCTCTCTTCAGTACAACAGTGAGTGCTTAACATCCTAATGCAAGCCACGTACCGTATAAGCGTCTCTCTCCAGCACCACT
Organism: Coenobita brevimanus; assembly: GCF_032717465.1. Taxonomy (NCBI): domain Eukaryota; kingdom Metazoa; phylum Arthropoda; class Malacostraca; order Decapoda; family Coenobitidae; genus Coenobita; species Coenobita brevimanus. The sequence goes on from NC_136967.1 coordinate 38,854,101, forward strand.
TGCATGATAAATAAAATGAACAGCATTCAGGAACTTCCCAGCCGCACCGCACATATTCAAAACCTTTCCTTAATGTTTCTCTCTTTACCCTGTCATATATATATATATATATTTTTTTTCAAATTCCTAACTGCCATAAATACCTTACAGTCCTTTTCACATGCTTTCTCCTCTGAGTCTAATTGCAAATATTTGATCATCATATTCCCTACCGTTCCTAATTCCACCCTGTTAGTCACTTACCAGACATTTGATGCATCCCTTACCTTCTCTCTGATTGTTCTTCCATATATCGGTACCTTTTCTGCAGCAGTCAACAGCCTAACATCAAGATAAATTTTAAACTCACTTTTATGGACTTTGCTTTTATATTCACTTCTATCGACTTTGCTTTTATACAGCTTGTAAACAATCACAGCCTTCTTTCCTGGTAAAATTTCTTTCATCGGAAAAATAAGTCAGTGCACTGTCATCGCTGCATACAATAATCTCGGCATAAACGTCATCGATACCTGATGGTTTCTTCTTCTTCACCAGCTTCACAGCGGTCTTCTCTTTCGGCAGTGTCACATTTCTGGGATCAGATAATGAACTAGTTTATAGGATGGATGTCACTAAGTACTAGTGGATACTTTTTACTTTCAGTAATATAGTACTTTAGGAACAAGATTCTTATCACTTTCACTTCAGTAGATTATTTTACTTTATGATACTTTCACTTATATTGGAGTAAAGTTTTGTATATGAAATAATATTTTAACTCACGAGTCAAAGTTGAGTGTTTTTAATAACTATGCTGATTCCACATTTTTAAATGTAAGTCTATCAGATGTAACGCGGGAGTCGAGCAGGACAGTGCATCATACGCGATACAATATTAGCGAGGAACAAATAAGTCACAGGTAATTGCTTTGAGAAACGTGTGTGATAAGTTCCAATATGAAGGAATGGGAGGGACCTGTATGTATAGCTGTTACGGGCAGAGCGAAGGCGAGCAGGAATTGATAGACACACCTTGTGGCATATGCTACTGATGTATGGTGAAACTTTGCTGAGTGCTGAATCTGTGTGTGTGTGTGTGTGTGTGTGTGTGTGTGTGTGTGTGTGTGTGTGTGTGTGTGTGTGTGTGTGTGTGTGTGTGTGTGTGTGTGTGTGTGTGTGTGTGTGTGTGTGTGTGTGTGTGTGTGTGTGTGTGTGTGTGTGTGTGTGTGTGTGTGTGTGTGTGTGTGTGTGTGTGTGTGTGTGTGTGTGTGTCAACAAGGCATATGTGCGGAAGGGAAAGGAGGGTAAATGATTGAAGGAAAAAGTAGGGGTTGTGTCAGGGATGCGTGATCTCCATGACAGTCCAATCCTGTCACCGACTGTGAGAAAGCTACTCGCAGGTGTGACGGTACTGGGAAGACGAGTACGTTTAAGGGATGCGTGGAAAATGATAGACTGGAAATAAACCAGCTGGTCTTCCAGATGGCACAGTAGTGGCTTGGCAGATGAAAATCAGTATTTTGATGGCTGAATTTGGAAGAATTTGTGAGAGAAGGAAGCTTGGAGTGAATATGTTGAGAAAGTAGCGTGATAAGATAATCCACAGACATGGAGAGAAGTCGCGACCAGCAAAATCATCTGAAGGCGGATGTTTCGCTTGGTTAGTGGTTGAAGCAGCTTCTAATGTACGGTACATGGCTCTCATACCCCCTTGCCAGTGCTCCGTTACCAGACTTAGCTACTTCATCTATTTAGCAGTGCTTTGTTGATCACAATATTTTCCCCTAGCCTTCACTCCTATGTTAACTCCAACACTTGTGATTAATTTCACACCTTGTTGTGATGGGCGTCTAACAGTTGCAAATTGATTAATGAAGGTCTGAGTGAACAGCTTCTAACTGACAAGGTGAAAATGAAAACTTTGTTGTAAGTGTTCACTTTGTCTGCGATTTCAGGACCCTATCCAACACATTCGAAAAGAGGTGGGGAAGATGCTGAACAGAACTACAGTAAGTCTGAACACCAAAATCCTAAAAAAATATTACCAAATTCTCTTTTCATTTAAATGATTCTATAAAGATTTTAAATGAGTATGTTTTGGTAAATAACATTATTGTTTTAAGTAACCATTGATCGATCTAAAATAGGAGTGAGAGGGGTGTATTCCCCCCAAGCCACTCTCGAAAGCCCCGCCTGATTTATCTTTTTTTTTTTTTTTTTTTTAATAACAACGGAGGAAGGAAAAACTAATGGGGAAAAAAAATAATCCATACACCAGATTACTGGTGTCCTCTGTTCATAAAATATCTGTACCAGTTAGACTTGAACACTTGTAGGTTGAAATTTGGAGGAAAACAACTCTGGGGAAGAGAGTTCCAGAGAGATGCAGTTCGGGGAATGAAAGAATTCTGATAGGCAGAAGTTCTGCAATATGGCTGAGTGACATTCCAGTCATGAGCGCTACCAGCTGCCCGTGTAGCAAGAGGGAAGGCATGGAGAGGTGGCACCATGGACGCAACTTCGTCTGAGCATTTGCCAAAAAAATATCTGTAAAATAATGCAAGGGAGGCAACATTCCTTCTTACTTGCAGGGGAGGTAGTTTATATGTAATGGCAGGGTTGTTAATGATTCTAACAGCTTTATTCTGAATTTTGTCTAGTTGTCTTAATGCAACCTCTCCACAACCATTCCACAAGGGTGAGCAATATTCAAGCTGAGAGCGTACATGACTCTTATAAATTATAGCTAACTGCTCATCGGCGAAGAAGTTACGGACTCTGTACAATAATCCAAGTTTCTTTGAGGCGGTTTTAGCAAGTGATCTGACATGAGAGGTCCAGCTGAGGGCACTGTTAAGTGAGACACCAAGAATTTCAATATTTTTGGAGATGGGAATATTAGTAGCACTGAAGGTTATGTTCGAATCTGGTAATATCTGTCTATTAGTAAACTGTATATATTTAGTTTTACTAGCATTAAAAGAGACAAGGTTGTTTTGTCCCCATTCACTGATTGTAGATAGATCTTGATTTATGGAGATGGCTGTACTGAGTTGAGAGGTAGAGATATTAGACTTTGTAAATGGATGTCTGCGTGTGAATGAACTATGTAGTGTTGAGTCATCTGCATATGAGTGAATGGGATTGTGAGTGACAGATAAGAGATCATTAATATGAACCAGAAATAGGGTTGGCGCCAGAACTGATCCCTGCGGCACGCCGGCGTTAATTGAGTGGAAATTCGAATATACATCATCTACTTTTACTCTTATTTTCCTGTCACTAAGATAAGAAGAAATCAAAGGAACAAAAGACGTTAGTCCATAGCAAGGGAGTTTGGACAGCAGGGAACGGTGCCATACTCTGTCGAAAGCTTTAGAGATATCAAGAGCTACTGCATGAGTTTCTAGCACAGAAGTTTATAGGTAACTTATAAAATACTAATAAAGTTATGTGAATGTCTCCTTAACGTCTGTTATTGCTTCACCCGGGAAAAAAACTGAACCAATCACACTGAAAGGGGAAGGAAAAAAATAACTGTCTTCCTCACATCCTGCTGTTAGAATCTACCATCAGACCATCTGAAATCTCTCGTGATTTCTTCGTTCTCACAACGCAACGTAACTGTTTATAACTTTCACTGATGGAGGAATGCCGGTACTCTTAGATTATTTGCCGGTTAGCACGGATGGTATAACAAAAGTGGAGGCAGGTATATTGCAGTAGTTTATTGTATGGTAACTCTGTTGCATATGTTTGTTCGTCTGTCAGCCTCTCCATCTATTCGTGTCTGCCTCTCTCTCTCTCTCTCTCTCTCTCTCTCTCTCTCTCTCTCTCTCTCTCTCTCTCTCTCTCTCATACATTCACGTACTTACTGACTCACTCACAGTATCTTTCAGTTGCATACTTACTCAGTCTCAGTGTCATATTCTTACACTGTCTCCATGATTCATACTCTCTCAGCCACCATCACTTGTTCATACATCTCATATTCATCCGTACATCCTCACGTTCACCCTCAGTTACTAACATCCATATTCACTCATATTGTCATTCATTCATTTACGGGCGTCAGTTACTCACATACATTCTCGTTTGTTCTCAGTTATCACTCAAAATCTCTTATTCTCTTACCTTCAGTCATTCTCCTGCACACACAGTTATCACATTCATCTAGATTGTCCAGATCGGGCATACTGACGCTCATTTACAGTGAATTAATTTCACTGACTGTCTCACTCACTCACACTAACTCTCTGTCACATTTACCACCACGTATGATTCTTCAATTAAAGTTCGCTCACTCATTTTTCATGTACTCCCACTCACTTTGAATCATGCTTGGTCGCTTCCTCCCTCACCAGCTGGCACATACTCTATTCTCACACTCATGAGAGGTGGGGTGGGCGGTTGACTGAGAATTTTGAACAGAACAAGAAAATGTTTTGGAAGGAGGAGAAAAGGGTGCGAAAGGGAGAATCTGGGAAGGAAGAGCGAGTAAAAGCAGGGGATGGAGGTATGTTGATTGAGATGGATGCAGTGAGGAAGAGATAGGCAGAGCATTTTGAATGATTGTTAAATGTAGAGGAGGAAAGGGTGGCTGAGATTGTGGCGGATGGAAGAGTGCAAGGAATAAATAAATTAAGTTGGGGGAGTTGAATGATTCTTTGATCACGAAGGAGGAAGTGCAGGAGGCAGTAAAGGAGATGAAAACAGGGAAAGCTGCAGGTATGGATGGGTGTGCTGTGGAATGCCTAAAGGGTGTTGGAGTGACTATTGTTGACTGGTTAGTAAGATTGTCGAATGTGTTCTCTGTGAAAGGTATGGTGCCAATTGACTGGGCAAGTGCTTGTGTGGTCCCGCTGTATAAAGGCAAGGGTGACAAGTATGAATGTACTAGCTTTAGGGGTATAAGTCTGTTGAGTGTTGTAGGTAAGGTGTATGGTAGAGTGTTAATTAAAAGAGTTAGAGAGGATACAGAGGGAGTGATTGGTGATGAGCAGTGTGGCTTTAGGAGAGGGAGGGGATGTGTGGACCAGGTGTTTGCTGTGAGACAAGTGTGTGAAAAGTATTTAGTGAAAGGCAAGGATGTGTTTTGGGCGTTCATGGATTTAGAAAAAGCGTATGATAGAATTGATTGGGAGGCTTTGTGGACTGTTTTAAGATTGTATGGACTTGATGGTAGGTTACTAAAAGGGGTGAAAAGTTTTTATGTACGTAGTAGAGCGTGTGTAAGAGTGGGAAATGCTGTGAGTGATTGGTTTCCCGTGAGAGTGGGGCTGCGGCAGGGATGTGTGATGTCGCCTTGGTTGTTTAATATTTATGTGGATGGTGTTGTAAGGGAGGTGAATGCAAGAGTTTTAGGTGGAGGTCTGAGTCTGGTAAGTGTTAATGGTAGGGAGTGGAATCTGAAGCAGCTGCTGTTTGCAGATGATACTGTACTGGTGGCAGATTCAGAGGAGAGATTGAGACAGTTGGCAGAGGAGTTTGGAAGGGTGTGTGAAAGGAAGAAATTGAAAGTAAATGGGAATAAGAGTAAAGTGATGAAGTGTACGAGGTCGGTAGATGGTAGAAGGATGAATATAGTTTTGAAAGGTGAATTACTTGAGGAGGTAGAATGTTCTAAGTATTTAGGGTCACATGTTGCTGTGGATGGAAGAATAGATGCAGAAGTGAAGTTTAGAATGAATGAAGTAGGAAAGGTGCTGGGAGGATTGAACAAAGTGTATAGATGTCGTTTGCTCAGAATGGATGTAAAGAGAAGGCTGTATGATGTTGTGGTACTGACTGCATATTATGGGGCTGAAACATGGAATATGTTTGTAGTGGAGAGGAAAAGTTTGAATGTAATGGAGATGAGGTGTCTGAGGAGTATGTGTGGAGTGACGCGTATGGATCGAGTGCGAAATGATGAAGTGCAAAGGAGAACTGGAGTTGTTCTGGAGATGGCAGATCGAGTTGAGCAGAGGGTGTTGTGATGGTTTGGGCATATGGAGAGAATGGATAATGAGCGATTCGTGAAAAAGATAGCTAGATCTGATGTGAGAGGTGTAAGGCCGAGAGGAAGACCACGAATAGGATGGATGGATAGTGTGAAGAAAGAGTTTGATGCGAGAGGGATCTCTGTTGAGCAAGGAGGCTGTTCATAACAGAAATAAATGGAGAGAAATTGTGAATGGATAAATGATGACGCAGCCCTGAGGGGATGTTCTCCCGCATTTGGTCTGATCAGCTGATCAATCAAGTGCTGGTAAGGGATTGGGTCTCTTATGACGTGGCAGGGGTAAACCAGCTCTGCTGTCGGGCCCTGCTGCAGATGTCACTGATTACAGTGCGCAGTTGACCCTCGTGCTATGTGGTGCGGTGAGGATCTGTCCGTTCTCCCCTTTGGGGCTAAGATGCGAATGAATGTGTTTGAGTGGATGAGTAAATTGGGAGTGTGTCGTCCTGTCTCGGCTACCTCCCTTTCCTTGGGGGAAGCAGCCTAGGTATATTGATAGATATATAGATTTTTCTTTGACACCTGCTTTTTTTTTTTTTACAGTAACTGACCCGTACTTAAACTGCTCTCACACCAAAACGCACACACTCACAGAAAGTTATCTCATTTTACATTCCCAGTCACTCTCACTCTCACTGCTGCCTCATCACACTCACTCGTTCTCTGATTCATTCACCTGTAACTCGCAACGTTTTCACACGCTCACTCTTTCAGTCAATCAGTATCTCACATTCTCAGATGCCCATTGTCAATACTCATTCTAACTCGGTCGATCACTTTATCCCTCAGTTACGCATCATATGTCCCATTTTCGTTACCTTCTTTAGTCAGTTATACACATTTTTGCACACTGGGTCATCTTTTAAACACTGACTCACATTTATTCACAGACACAGCAATTCTCCTGGAAGTGTTCGCTTTCGTTCTCACTCCTCCCGTTCACCCACCGTCGTACTTATATTTACATATTTTTTTCTTTATCCCAGAAAGAGGGAACCAAAGGCCAGGAGCCCGCAAACCGTTCCAGAAAAAACAAATAAAAATAATACAAAAAATAGCCAAATTCAAGATCCGGTCATTTTGAAATGCCTGGACACACTGCGTTTGAAAGACTGGAAATCATAGGAAGTAGGAAATACAGACAGAGGGAGAAAGTTCCAGAGCTGACCTGTTGCATAAATCAAGAACTGGGAGTAACGGTTAACTCTTGCATTAGAGAGTTGGACAGAAAAGGGATGAGAGTTTGATGCTAGATGGGTGCTATGCACCCGTCATAGAGTTGGAGGGATGCAAGCAGACAGTTCAGAGGAGCAGTGACAATTGAAGTAGCGAGAGAAAGAGAAAATGATGCAACAGTGCCGCAAAGAGACAGAGGTTGAAGGGAGCCAGTAAGAGGAGGAGAGTTGATGAGACGAAAAGCATTTGACTCCACCCGATTGAAAAGACCCGTATGTGGGGACCCTCCCCACACATGAAAGTTGTACTCTAAACAGGAGTAAATAAAGCCAGTGTACAAAGTCAACAACTGTGCAGGGGTAAAGAAGGTACGGAGTCGGCTTAGCACACCTAATCTCTTGGAAGCAGATTTTACAAGAGATGCAATATGATCCTTCCAAGACAAATCCCGAATGAATGAAACCCCAAGCCTGTTCAAGGATGATGCAGGATTGAGCTGGATATTATTAAACTGTAGTGGGTACTCCTGTGGAAGATTGTGTCGGGTTGATAGGTGTCAAACAGAGTTTTTGATGCATTAAAAACAACAAGATTATTTTTACCCTAGTCAGAGATATGAACGAAGTCAGAGATTAGGTGTGCCCTAGCCTCATCCCTTGTTTGTTGAAGTAACTGCTGAGATGGACGTTGTAGGAACCAGATGCAAAGATGAAGGGTGGAATCATCAGCATACGAGTAGATAGGGTTAGATGTACAGCATAGGTCATTGATGAATAAAGGAAGAGAGTTGGTGATATGACTGAGCCCTGAGGAACACCACTGTTGATAGATCTAGGAGAAGAAAGATGGCCGTCTACAACAGCAGCTATAGAACGACAAGAAAGGAAGCTATAGAAGAAGGCACAGATAGAAGGATAGAAACCGTAAGAGGACAGTTTAGAAATTAAAGATTTATATCAGACTCGATCGAAAGCCTTTGAGATGTCAAATGCAATGGCAAAGCTTTCGTCAAAGTCCCGAAAGGAGGATGACCAAGAGTCTGAAAGGTAGGTGAGAAGATCGCCAGTGGAGCGTTCCTGACAGAACCCATACTGACGATCGGAAGGAAGGTTGTGATAGGAAAGATGCTTTAAAATTTTTCTGTTACAAATTGACTGGAAAACTTTTGAGACACAGGATGTTAAAGCAATTGGACGATAGTTAGAGGGTTGGGAATGGTCACCCTTTGGGACTGGCTGAATGATAACAAACTTCCAGCAAGAAGGAAAGGTACAAGTTGACAAAGATTAAAGAGTTTACCTAGGCAGGGTGTAAGCACGCAAGCACAGTTCATGAGGACAACTGAAGGGACTCCATCAGGCCCATATGCCTTGTTAGTACTGAGGCCAGTGATGGCAGAAAATATATCAGCTGAAAAAAATTTTTAATATCAGCCATGAGGAAGTCAGAGGGGGGAAGTGATGGAGGAACAGCACCGGAATCATCTAAAGTGGAATTGGAAGAGAAAGTCTGAGTGAAGAGATCTGCATTATCAGTAGAAGAAATACGTCCAGAGCCATCAGAACAGAAAAGAGGATGGAAGGATGATGAAGTAACGTGGTTAGAAAGATTTTTGACAAGGTGGCAGAAGGAGCGGGAAGAATTCGAGTTGGAGAGTTGAGAGCATTTAGTACAGATGAAATTATTTAGCATTGCGAAGAGCAGACTTAGCACGATTCCGGGCAGAAACATAAACAAGATGTGATTCAGGGGTGGGTTGGCTCTGGTACCTGTTATAGGCCCTCTCCTTGTTGCAGACAGCATTAGAAGAAAAGTGATTAAACCAAGGCTTTCTTGCATTAGTCAAAGGATATGAGAAGGGAATTTGTGCTTTCTTGCCCTAGAGAATAACCTCCATAATGCGCAAGGCACACTCAGATGGCTCCCGGCCATGGAAGCAAATAGCATTCCATGGAAAATGAAAGAAGTACTGCCTGAGGGCCTCCCAATTTGCAGCAAAAGTGCCACAGACAACGATTCTTTGGAGGGTCCACAGGCCGTATTGAAGCGATAGGACAGGTTTAGGTAATAAGGTTGTGACTGGAGGAGCCCAATGTAGGATAAAGTTTAACAGTGTAAGCAGATGGATTAGTTATAAGGAAGAAGTCAAGTATGTTGGAACTCTCTTGAAAGCTGTCAGGGATATGGGTAGGGTGCTGTACAAGCTGCTCTAGGTCATTAAGGATAGAAAAAATGTAGGCTTGTTCATCAGTTGGATCAGTGAAAGGAGAGGAGAGCCAAAGGTGATGGTGAACATTGAAATCTCCTAGAATGGAGATTTTTAGGGAAGGGAGAAATGGATAGAATGTGTTCCATCGTAGAAGTACGATAGTCAAAGAATTTTTCATAGTCAGTAGAATTAGGAGATAAGTAAACAGCACAGATATATTTAGTCAGAGAATGACAGAAAGCCGAAGCCAAAGAATAGAGAATACAGAAGAATCAAGTTCAGGAACAGGAGAGCAAGATAAATCGTTGCGTACGTATACACAACAGCCACCTTTGGCTTTGAAAAGAGTATAGAGAAAGTAGGAGGAAACAGAAAAGGGTTTACTGTCAGTTGCCTCAGACAGCTGAGTCTCTGTCAAGAAGAGGTGAGGTTTAGAGGAGGAGAGGTGATGTTCGACAGAGAGAAAGTTAGAGGAAAGGCTGCGAATGTTGCAGAAATGAAGAAGTGAGTCAGACAGTGGTTCCAGGCATCTCTCTGAGTCGTCACTGGGAGATTGGTGGATGGACGGGGAATTTATGGTCCCCTCTCCCCTCGGGACACCGAGGCCTGATTTACTAATGCCTTTTTTTTTTTTTGAAAAGAAAATGTAGTGTGTACTGTGCATGTAGTTTGGTGTTGAATGATAAAGAAACATGTATTGGAGAGCATGCTGGCCTACTCTCTGTGTTACTGAAACACTGATACAGTTCAGCAAAGGGGGATGGTCAGGAACTAGTCACGAGGGCTGATGAAAAGGGAGCTCCAGCTCTCCCTGTCATCAGCTTTCCATCCACCTTGGGAGTACTGCCCTGCTCGACTGGTGCAACAGTCATACTGAGTCAGTTTTACTTACTACAGTTAATCCAAGGGTTGGGGAACTTTTTTAGGGTATTAACCAAAATTTATTTGAGTAAAATAAAATTACCACCAGACTTCAAAGTAAAGCACGTCTGTGTACACATCTGTCAATAGCACGGCGGCTAAGCAGCAAGTATTCAGACACATGATACTCGGTTTTACAACTTGTCTAAAACTTACATCATTTATGTTTAAAATCAGTAATTTACCGCAGCTATTACCTCTCATACCGCAAACATTTGCTCCCTAATATTTAGATTAACCCCGTTTGGAGTAATTTGAGTAATTTACCCCTGTTCCCTGTCCCCTGTATTAACCTCACTCACCCAGTCTCATTTTCTCTTGTCCTCTTGCACTCTTTTATGTACGAGGACTCCTAGTCTTACTCCATTACTGTCATTCAGGCTGTCTGATAAATATTCTCACTAAAGCTCTCGCATTAACCATCTCACACATATGTCCTTCACTCTGCCTCATTTCTACAAACTGTCCCTCCTAGCCACTAATCCTCATACTTTTTCAAGCACTCCAATCAGGAACGTCGTTAATCAAGGTAGGCTGCCGGAACTCACCCTGTTAATCATTTTGTAGGGGGCTGACAAATCAGTCTACTGCAAGAACAATCGTAGCTGCATAATGCATTTATGGGGCGTGTCCACACAATTATTTGTCGAGGAGGGGAAAATGATGGGCTGATATCAGTACTTGTCGGAGGTCTCGGAAACGCACAGGTAAAGTTGTGTTCAGGTATCAAGCTTGGAATTGTTGCAATAATATGAAATTTGATGTGATACAGTCTTCAAACAGTGACAGGTGTTGACAGGATTTCCATGTAGGTTTTCAAGAAATATTATGTTTGATATACAGTAATTACCTCGGCCAACGAGTTTGGGCACAGTTCATGAGTTCACTTGTGTCTATCCGTTTGTCTGCTTTTGTACAAGATAAACTGTCATCGGATTACAATGAAATATGCTGGATAGGTGAGGAGAGGGTCAAGGAAGAATTGATGAGGTTTTTGAGGTGAATCCTGTTCCGGATGCAAGAATAAATACTAAATTCATCTAGCATTAGCAGAAATATGCGTTCTCTGAGATTGTGTAACAAGGCAGACGAAGGTCGTAGAATTAAATAGGTGTTTGAGACCCCAATATTATTCTCCTGATAGGAAAAAATAATTACAGCAGTCTATCTATCTATTGCTAGACGCCATAATCCCGTAAGGGGTGGCCATTTGTCTTTGAGTTAGTTGTTTTACGGGGAGGGGCATTAACCCTCCACCAACCCACTTGTTGACACGTAGGGAGCACGTATGGTTTGGTTATATGCTTACCACCCAGCGTTGTAAATGATTTCTTGGCTTACAGGAAACCATTTGGCTTGTCACTCAATGTAAAGCCATCTGTAAAGGAAGAAAAGCAATAAGAAGTGAAAGGAAAGATGGGAGAAATAGGAAGAGAGGAGGGCATGCACAGAAAAAGAATGATAAAGGCTAAGGAAGAAGTAGGCAGCACTACATCAAGCGAGTGGATGATGGTCGTCACCACCTACCACGATTACAGCAGTAAATCATATATTTTATTGGCATTGGCGAAGGTATGCACCCTTTGAGTGCTTTCTGCTTTAGTATCAGTACAGGATAACTGCTGGATATATACAGTATTTACTGATTTGGAAAAACCGTATTGGGTCAATAGGTCAGATTATGAAAGGTTACACATTAATACCGTTTGGGTGGAAAAGTGCTGATTGCTATATAGACTTCAAAATAATAATGGTTGTGAAGTTTTTCGAAGAGCAGATGAATACCTCACTGGGTGAGTGGTTCAGTATAACTGCCGTGAATAGGAAGACGAAAACAGAAGCCGTGGGAAGACAAAATTGCTGGTGAATGGTGAATAATCGAATGTTCCGAATTTTATATATGCATTTTACTCATAGTTAGTGGGATCCTTGTAAACTGGACTTGATTTTGTGAATGTTCTTGGGCGTTGAGGTTTAAAAGTAATTTTTTTTTAGGTGCACAGTTAAATTGATGGCAACTGCAAGACAAACTTATTTGCTGGAGAGAGACTGGACTTAGTGGAGGAATTTCAATATACAGCCACTGTTATACACACTGGAAGTGTGTAAATCAGGTAGGAAGTAGAATGTCACAAGGAAGAAAACTACCCATTGCCATTTGTCTTGATATATAACAGCCTGTCTCTGTGTTAGTAATTACGTTAAAATACTGGGAGTGCGACCTTGGTATGACATATTTTTGAAAATTCAATAGTGAGAACCTCCCAATTGGAGCAGTTACTTAATAAACATGGATTATGTAAGATGAATAAACCAAATATGTCCAGACATCTCACTGAAATCTAAGTGCTGTAACAGCTGATGCATGACGCACTTCATTAAAACATTTATTTAGCTCGCAATAGAACAGCGACAAACTATGACAGTACTTACCACGTCATGAGTGAAGTATCGTAATCGAATATAATTATAGTCTACTAAGATGTGATGTCAAAGCATCTTGCCCATTACTGTCCCTGACAACAAGGAACGGCAGTCAAGACATGAGTGTTTATATCCGGCTCATGAACTTCATTAATGATGACCTCTATTTTTTTTTTTTTTTTAATGCAAGGAAGAGGGTCCCAAAGGCGAAAAGCCCGCAAAATTTGTTCCTTCCAAGTAAAAAAAAAAAAATCAGAGAACCAAATTCAAGACACTTTCATTTCGAGATGCCTAGACACACTGCATCCAAAGGACTGGAGATCATAGGCAATACGAAATACAGGCAGAGGAGACAGTTAGCTGACCGATTGCATACATGAAGGACTGTTAGTAACATTTATCTCTTGCATTAGAGAGCTGGGCAGAAAAGGGACGAGAGTTTGGTACCAGACTGGTGCTACGCGCCTACCATAGTGGTGCAACGACGCAAACAGACACTTCTGAGGGGCAGTGATCACTGTAAGTAGCGACAGAAAAGAGATAATGATCCAACAGTGCAGTGAAGGGACACTGGGTAAAGGGAGCCGGTAAGAGGAGGAAAGTTAATGAGACGAAAAGCCTGTAAATCCACTTTGTTGAGAAGAGCTGTTGTGGGGAGCCTCCCGAGACATGAGTTGAGCTCTTCATGGGTGAATAAAACCCGTGTATGAAGTCAACAACTGTGCAGGGGGGAAAGGAAGGTACGGAATCGGCTTAGCACACTTAAATCCTGAGAAAATGAAACCCCAAGTATGCGAAAGGATGATGCAGGACTCAGATGAATATTGTTAAAAGCAAGAGGAAACTCCTGTGAAAGATTTTGACAGGTCAAAAGATGTAGTTTCTGTGTTTTCGATGTATAAAAAGTACAAAATTACTTTTACCCCAGTCAGAGATATGAACCATGTCAGGCATTAAGTGTACCATTGCCTTAACCCTTGTTTGTTGAAGTAACTGTTGAGAGGGAAGTTGCGAAAAGTGAATGGAAAGGAGAAGGATGGAGTCATCAGTGTATAAGTGGATAGGGTTAGATGTATAGCTTAGAAGGTCACTGATGAAGAAAAGGAAGAAAGCTGATGAAAGAACAGAACCTTGAGGAACTCTACTGTTGACACCCCTAGGAAAAGAACGGTGGCCACCTGCAACAACACTTATAGAATGACCAGAAAGTAAAGTAGAGATGCAGGTACAGATAGAGGAAGAGAAACCGTATGTTTGGTAATTAAAGATTTATGCCTGATTCGATCGAAAGCTTTTGAGATGTCAAGTGAAACGACAAAGCTCTCTCCAAAGTCTCGAAACGAGGATAACCAGGAGTCTGAAAAGAGGATGAGAAGATCCCCATGTGGCGTCCCCTTTGGGGCTAAAATGCGAATGAATGTGTTTAAGTGGATGAGTAATTTGGGAGTGTTCGTCCTGTCTCGGCTACCTCCCTTTTCCTTGGGGGAAGCAGCCTAGGTATATAGATAGATAGATTAAAGAATAAATTCAAAAACGTTAGAAATACGGGATGTTAAAGCAACTGGGCGATAATTAGAGTTCTAGAAATCGGCAATCGTTTTGGGGACAGACCAAATAAGAGTAAATTTCCAGCAAGAAGGAAAGGTGCAGGTTGACAGACATAGACAAAGGAATTTACCTTGGCAGGGTGTAAGCACACAAACAGATCTTGAGGACAAAAGGAGGGACCCCATCAGGACCATATACCTTGTTAATATTGAGGCCAGTGATGGCATGAAAACATGAAAATTTATGAAATTTTTCTGTCAAACATGAGGAAGTCAGAGGGGGGAAGTGATTGAGGAACAGCACTAGAATCGTCTTAGGTAGAACTGGAGGAGAAAGTCTAAGCAAAGAATTCTGCTTCATCAGTAGAACAGCTTCAGAGTCATCAGCGCAGAGCCGGGAAGGGAGTGATGATGAAAAATAAAGTTCTTAGAAAGGTTTTTGGCAAGGTGCCAGAAGGAGAGGGAAGAGGCTGAGTCAGAGAGTTCAAAGTTTTTGGTACGAATGGGATTATTTTATGCAGAGCGAAGAACAGACTCAGCACGGCTCCAGGCAGATTCATAAAAGGGATAAGATTCAAGGATATGTGGGTTCCGATACCTTCTGTAGGTCTTCTCCTTGTTGTGGACAGCATTACAACAAGCGTGACTATACCAAGTATTCGTTGCATTTTTCACAGGATAAGAGAAAGTAATGTGTGTTTCCATGTCCAAGAGAATAACCACCATAATGTGCGGGGTACACTCAGATGCCTCTTGGTCATGGAAGCATTAATCATTTTAAAGAAAATCAAAGAAGTACTGCTTGAGGGTCCTCCCAGTTAGCAGTTCTAAAATGCCACTGCTGCCGCTTCTTCTGGAGGTCCATAGGCCTTACTGGAGTGACAGGATACGATACGGCGATAACTTATGATAGGAAGAGCCAACAGAGAGAAAAAATTAATATCATAAGTAGAAGGATTAGTTGTAAGGAAAAGGTAGAGTACTTTGGATTTCTCCAGGGCGGTTAGGGACTCGGGTAGGGTGCTGTACAAGCTGCTGTAGGTTAAAGATAGAAAAGATGTGGGCTTGTTCACAAGGTGGATCAATGAAAGGAGAGGAGAGCCAAAGGTGGTGGTGAACATTAAAATAATCTAAAATGCAAAATTCGGAGAAAAGTGAAATTGGACAGAGTGTGTTCCATCTTAGAAGTAAGATAGTGAAATTTTCAAATTAGTAGAGTTAGGGCATCAGTGTACAGCATAAATATGTTAGGTTAGAGAATAACGGGATAACTGATGCCAGAGAGTAGAGAATTCAGAAAATTCAAGTTCAGGAACACGAAAAAGAAGATCAGGCTTACAGGAGGAGAGATGGCTTTGAACTGAGAGAAAATTAAAGGAGAGGTTACGAATTTTGCAAAAATGACCAAGAAGTGATTCAAATAGTTGTTATATGCATCTCTCTTTCCAACAAGGTTCCGCCAGTTTTATCTCTCACTCCACTGCTTCAATTGTCATCATATTTACCATCTTGACCTTCCAAACCAGTTTTTTACATACCTCCATTTTACATTCTGACTTCTTCTTAATTGTTCATCCACTCTGTTCATGGTTTCTCTTATTAGATTTTTTCACCTTTCTCCTCTTCCACATCTTCCGTCTCCACATCTTCCATTCGTCTGCTCCAATCCAGTCATTTTATGTTTGCTTCTCTGCCACAGCTCGTTTTACCACGTCATTCCACCATGATGTTCCTTGTACAATACCCACGTACTCTTTCTTCACCTCACATGCTGCCTCACATTCTGCACAGATTGCTTCTGTGAAATCTTACAAATACTTTCCACCGCCTTCATCTGCTCGATGTTATATCTACTCAGTCGCTCTTCTGCTTCACGTATATACCGTTTTTTTTTTTTTTTTCATCATCTTGCAGCCATTCCACTCCTCGTGAGAGGTGAATCCTCTTGTCTTTCTCTTCTTTCGTTCACCTAACTGTTTTGCTCCTCTATCTTGGACACTGTCATGTAGTACTGAGATAGTTCACTTCCCCAAGCTCTGTTATTTAACTGTACTCTTGTATGCAACACAGATCTCATTCACCCACTCACACACATAAAATCAGGTATTCTATCTATCTATCTATTGCCAGACGCCTCAATCCCGTTTGGGGTGGCCACAAACAAATCGCCTCCAAGTCGCCCTGTCCCCCGCCATTTCACTGCCATGCTCCCAACTCACACACCCCTCTCTCATATACCTCTCCACCCCATCCCTCCATCTCATCCTCGGCCTCCCCCTCCCTCTTCCCCCCTCCACCTCACTCACATACACTCTCTTCATCAGTCTTTCACCCTCCATCCTCTCCGCATGGCCAAACCACCTCAGTGTGTTCCTCATAACGCTTCCTATCACATCCACATCCACACCACAACGCTCCTTTATATCCTCATTCGTCAGCCTGTCTCTCCACGTGACTCCACAGGCTCCTCTTAAATAACTCATTTCCACTGCTCTCACTCTTGATTTGTGTCCTTCCATCAATGTCCAAGCTTCACTTCCGTACGTTAGAGTTGGTATCACAATACTGTCATGTAGTAACTTTTTCACTTCCATGCTCACTTCCCTGTTTCTTATCACTGCTTTCAAAGAACCAGCAACCTTTCTTCCCTGCTGTACCCTTTCAAGCACTTCACCCTCCAAACCTCCATCCTTACGCATCACACTACCCAAGTACTTAAACGTACTCACATTTTCCAATTCCTCACCATCCAACCTCGCTGTACATTCACTAACTTCACCTCTCTCAAAGACCATCACTTTACTCTTCCCTACATTCACCTTTAGATTCCGTTTCTTACACACTCTCTCAAACTCATCCACCAAGCCTTGCAGCTCCCCTTCATCTTCACTCAACAACACAGTATCATCTGCAAACAACTGTACAGGGAGTTTCCAAACACTATCCTCTCTCACCAGGGCCACTCCAACATCCACTACCCTACCTTGTACCTCTTTTATTACCCCATCCATGTACAGATTGAACAACCATGGAGACATGACACATCCCTGTTTCAAACCAACTTTCAAAGAGAAAAATTCACTTAGTTCACCATCCACACGCACCGCAGCCTTCGCACCATCGTACATACTCTTCACAGCATTCAACAACTTCCCATCTACTCCATATATTCTTAACACTTTCCACAATCCTTGTCTATCCACCCTGTCATATGCTTTCTCCAAATCCATGAAAGCCGCATACAACTTCTTTCCCTTCTCTAGAAACTTTTCCACTAAAGATCTAAGAATGAATATCTGATCTACACAACCTCTTCCCTTCCTAAAGCCTCCCTGTTCTTCTCCAACTAATTTCTCTGTTCTTTCTCTAACTCTGTCTATAAGTATCCTACCATACACTTTTCCTATTATACTAAGAAGACAAATGCCCCTATGATTACCACACACTTGTTTTTCCCCTTTTCCTTTGTACAAGGGAATAATTATACCTGACTTCCAATCCCCTGGGACTCTACCTTCCTCCCAGGCCAATCTGCACATCTTCCACATCCATTCTACTACTATCTCTCCCCCATGCTTCAGCATTTCACCACACACTCCATCAATTCATGGGGCTTTCCCCGATTTAACTTTCTTCATTGCTTCCACAACTTTTATGCTACTGATTTCTTCCTGTCTTCTCACCTCCCTCCTTCTCCCAGCCATTCCCCAGCCACTAAAACTCGCATTACTTCCATCCTCTACGTTCAACAATTCCTTAAAGTGTTCTCTCCATCTGTTCACTTTTTCTCCCTTCTCCACTAGTAATCTACCATTTCTATCTTTCACTCCCCTGCTAACTTCACTTCCACCCTGTCTTACTCTTTTCACCTCTTTCCAGAACATTTTCTTACAGTCCCTCCACTTTACACTCAAATTCCTTCCAAATTCCTTATCCACTCTCTTCTTACTCTCTCTTACTAATCTTTTCACCTCTCTCTTTCTTTCCACATATAACTCTCTCTTCCGCCTCTCAACTTCTTCCACGCCCCTATTTCTCATCCATTCATTGTATGCTTTCTTCTTTTGTGCTACAGCCTGTTTCACCTCTTCAGTCCACCACGCTGTTCCTTGCACCCCCCTCCGTCTTCTCTTCCTTCCACACACCACATCACATGCTGCACATATTTCTTCATTTAATCCAAATCGCTAGATATTTACCTTATCACACGCAGTGCTTGCCTGTGGATTATTTTGTGCCTTCATCACATTGTTCAGAGTTATATTGAAGAATTTCATTACTTCCTGTCTGCTTCTGAAATACTTCACCATTTACTGCTGTGATATCTTAAATTTAGTTGTCATACACAGCTTCTGCTGAAACTAAATTTTACTAAAATCCTCAGCCAACACTGACTTTCACCTTCATTTCACATTACGGGTTTTGGACGTGATCGTTTTATGCAACTAGTTTTCCCTTGGTGATCCTAGCTCTTCACTCCTAACGTAGCTTTGCCAACCTTAGTTTTGACTAATTATGAGTTTAACTGTATCATTATTATCACCATCTCTTTTTCTCACTTGCAGGTGGAGTGAAGTTAGGTGCAGAAAATCAGGCAATGGCAGGAATATGACAAGGGGAGAATTAATCAACAGCATGCATTATGCAATGGGCCACACGCCAATTCATTCGCCATTCAAGTCCCCGGAATCCCAGCTCCAAGTGATAGGTACGCCTTTCCACACGTTAATTCATAATTATGTATCGGAAAGAGTCATTCCGACAAATGCTAAGCATAAAAAAGAATAAAAGAACAAAGTGCCAACCCTTGCCATTCACGCCATACAAAATTCATTCAGCCAACATGATCCTTTTTCAGTTTCTCAAACACTCACTTACCGAAACAGTCCACCTTCTTTTTGGTCTATCATGCCTCCTCCCACCTAAAAAGTCATTCAGAGAGTAAGACTTTTCACCAATCTATTTTATGTCTACCTTCGATATGATCGTATAATCTAAGCACGCACTCTTCAACTCCGTTGTCCATGGACTTTCTTACTCGGCATTTTCACTAATCAGATTATTTCTTATCCGACCGGCTATCTGCACTAAGCATTGATTTCTCAGCAATCCCACCTGCGTTGCTCTTACTCTTGACTTTTCATCTTCATGTCACGCCAGATTCTCACGTCTACATTTTAGTGTGGGTCCTAATACCCCTTCTTGCAACCCAGTTGCAGCTGCCACGCACACACCCCTGTTCCTCATCAAGGTCTGCATAACAACAGACACTGCCTTCATGTACAACTCAGCTTAACATCCTTTGCACATTTACCTACAGTTCTCTCACTGCACCGAAGTTTTTAAACTGCCTCATCAATTAAACTCTCTTCCCGTTCAGCAAAACATCATACTGTCTCTCTCTCTCTCTCTCATATATATATATATATATATATATATATATATATTTGTCTACTCGTATGCCTATTTATGATAGGCCGGATGGTTGTGATAAGGCACTCAAAATGGAATACTTCCCCATGTCTTTATATAATCATACTAGATTGCTCTGCACTTATGGTTATCCGTTTTTCCTCTGTTATGTTGGACGTGACAAGAAAATATTAGTATTTCGTTCTGTAATTTTTACAGAGTTTACAGCACGTAAACTTGAAACTGCTAATACAGAGAATCGAATTCTTATTGCACCATCAGGGATATTCGGTCGTCGTACTGCAGTAGGAACACATGTGTAAATATATACGAATACCTCTTCTTTTTTTATAAAGTTTTCAGGTAACAGGAGTCATGGCCAACTCTTTCATGTGTTCTAAGACGCTAAGTTATGAAGATAATATCGTCTTCAAACTTGAGCTAAAGTTCCTCAGACTGAAGCAAAACAACCGTATTAGAGAAGATTTTGAAAATGTCAGTAAATATATTCAATTATCAAGTGAAAAGAATATATATATATAGATATATATATATATATATATATATATATATATATATACCGGTATATACCTAGGCTGCTTCCCCCGAAAGGGGGGTAGCCAAGACAGGACGACACACTCCCAATTTACTCATCCACACACACACATTAATTTGTATCTTAGTCCCACGGGAAGAAGGGACAGATCCATACTGCACCATACTGCACTGCGCAGTGCAATCAGCGCCATCCGCAGCAGCACGCGACAGCAGAGCTGGCTTACCCCTCCCACATCATAATGGACCCATCCCCTTACCCGTACCTGACTTAATCAGCTGATCAGACCAATGCGAGTGAGTATCCCCTTGGGGCCTCGTCACCATTCATTCATTCATACTTTCTCTCCAGTCATTCTTATCACGCGCAGCCACTCTTCCTTGCTCTACAGACATGCCTCTTGCATCTAACGCTCCCTTCACACTTTCCATGCATCCTATTAGTGGTCTTCCTCTCAGCCTTACACATCTCACATCCGATCCAGTTATCTTTTTCTCCAGTCGCTCTTCATCCAATCTCTCCACATGCCCAAACCATCACAACACTCTCTGTTCAACTCGTTCAGCCATCTCCTGCATGACTCCAGTTCTCCTTCGCACATACATCATTTCTCATTCATACGCATCGCTCCACACATAGCCCTCAGACACCTCATCTCCATTACATTCAAACTCTTCCTTTCTGCTACACCCAAATTCCTTGTTTCAGCCCCATATGACGCAGTCGGCACATTACACCCTCATACAGCCCTCTCTTTACATCCATTCCAAGCGAACGATGTCTACACACTTTGTTAATTTCTTCCAGCACCTTTCCTACTTCATTTATTTTTAAGTTCACCTCTACAGCTAAATCTTCCATCCACAGCAACATGTGACCCTAAGCACTTTAATAATCTACCTTCTCAAGCAACTTACTAATCAAAACAACATTCATCCTACCATCTACCAACCTCGTACACTTCATCACTTTACTCTTATTCTCATTTACTTTCAATTTCCCCCTTTCACACACCCTTCCAAACACCTCTACCAACTGTCTCAATCTCTCCGAATCAGCCACCAGTGTGGTATCATCCGCAAACAGCAGCTGATTAAGATTCCACTCTCTACCATCAGCATTCATCAGACTCAAACCTCTACTTAACACTCTAGCATTCACCTCCCTCACAACACCATCCATATAAATATTAAACAACCAAGATGACATTCACACATCCCTGCCGCAGCCCCACTCTCACGGAAAACCAGTCACTCACAGTATTTCCCACTCTTACACACGAATTATGTATATATATATATATATATATATATATAGATAGATAGATAGATAGATAGATAGATAGATAAATAAGTAGATAGATGTGGAAACACACACACACACACACACACACACACACACACACACACATACACACACACACACACATACACGCACGCACGCATTCAGATGCGCACACAGTAATGAGTGATATCTCTCCAGGTCACGACTGGAGCTAGGGGGAAGTACTCTCTCTCTCTCTCTCTCTCTCTCTCTGCATCTTCTCTTTTAGTTCCCTCTCCCTCCTCTCTTGCTTCATTTTCTCCTCTACCTTTTTTTTTAATTCCCTCTTATCTCCATTTCTTTTCATTGTTTCTCTTTGTCTTTCTCATATCCTTTTCCTTTTTGTTTTTCCTTATCCCATCTTCCCTTCTGCCTTGTTTCTCATCTCCCATCTTATCCTCGTCCTCTGCTTGCTTCGGTTGCCCTCATTCGTTCTCCTTATTGCTCCTTCTCATTTTCCTTAGTTTCTGGTCTCCCACCTGCCTTTCTCCTCCCCCCTTTTATTCTGCACCCTTCCTTCTTTCCATCCACAATCCCTTCTCTCCGCATTTCTCTTTTCCCTCTTCCCCCCTTTCATCCTTCCTTCTTCTCCCTTTCCTCCTTCCTTCTCCCCCTCCTTCCTGGCTTCTTACTGCCTTCCTTACTTGTGCCCCTCTTTCCCCAGTCCTTCCCTTCCGTCGTCTCTTCTCTCCCTCCTCGTTCCTTCACCCCTCCATAGTATTTTCTTCCGTTTCCTTGTTTCGAGATCATAAACTTTCCCTTCTTTTCCGTCTTCTTCGTTTCCTCTTTCCTTCCTTTTTTTTCTTATCTCTTTCTCTTTCCTTATCTCTCCTCCCCTCCTACATTTTTACTCCTCATCTTTCTTCTCCAGTCTTTCCTTCATTCCCCTCTTCTTCCTTTCTTATCCTCTGCTTGGGTTCCTGCCTCCTGGTTTCCTCTTCTCTGTTTCTTCCTTCTATCTCTTCCTCCTTGTACCTTCTCCTTTCTTCCGTCTCCCCTTATTTCCTTGATTCATCCCCTTTCTTCTCAGTCTTCCGTTTATCTTTCTTTTCTTCCTTCCTTCACCCCTCGTGCCTTCTTTCTCCCTCCTTCCGTCCTTCCTTCCCTTTCCTTTTCCCCCCTTCGTCCATTCTCCTCCGCCTGCCTTCCTTCTTCTCCTTCCCTCAGTGCCCGTGTGCCTATGTCAGTCCCCTAGAGTGCTATTTATTAGGTCCGCACATCTGGTGTCACCAGCATAACAGTCCCAACCCTCCATGGATGCTCCACGCGGAGGTGGAGGAAGGGATTACACATTGTCGCCTCGGAAGTGGTAGGATTTCTGGAGGTGAAGAAGGTAGGTTGTATGATAGGTTGGATGCTCGCGATGACGATAAAGTATATGGTAAGATGTAAAAAGGCTGTGATAAGGTAAAATGGGATGGTCATGAGGAGAACTTTGTCATTAAGAGGATAAGATGGATGAAAAAGATGGTCCTGATGAGTTGATGGATGGTAGGATAGATATGCATTATCGTTAGGCTCGTTGTAAAAAAAAAAAAATGATGGATAGGCGTGAAGAGCATACGGATGATAGGACAGATGGCCGTAAAGACGATAGGATGGATGAAAGACTGATGCTCGAGATGACGATAGGATGGATGTTTGAATGGATGGTCATAAAGAGAATAGGATGGATAGCCGGGCTGACTGTAATGAGAAGGATACAGTCTATGATGGAAAAAATGATCAAAGTCATGACTTATAAAACAGAATGGATGACAGTATGGTTGTCAGGACTCCATATTATAATTAGAAATAATAATAATATTGATAGATAAACAGATAGATAGACAGACAGATAGATTCAGCAAGTCAGATGATGAGAAGTTATTGTGTCTGCGAGAATCGAGCAATGCTAAACATGCTTACACACTCTAACTCAAGGAATGCTTTATAGGCACACGACAGCGCCTCGTGACCATACACACACATACTCACACACAGGTTTCTAGAACATTCCAACAACAGTGTAACACACCTGACACGACCCCTGCTACCCAGAATTTAGGAAGCAGAGCTCAGAAGGAGACAGGCCATAGAACCGACAGGTAGTAGAGAGAAGGAGCCTAGCAGCATGGGCGAGAGGGTGGAAGAGAGAGAGAGAGAGAGAGAGAGAGAGAGACTGGGAGGTAGCTCACGGGACTCTATACTTCACTCGTGTGTGAGACTTTGTTAATATTTCCAAGACAAATAAAAATAGTCCCATACTCATCTTTACCTCTCCTGTCATAGCATGACAAAAAGAGAACGAAGATTATTTACCTACAAAACTACTCAAGTATAACAACTGCTCGTCCACAAGTTTAATATATATATATATATATATATATATATATATATATATATATATATATATATATATATATATATAACTAATCTACAAAACCTCCTACAAGTTCTACAAAGTTATTGTGAGATATGTCGGCAGCAAACGTACGAACCTCGTCTACGAATCTGCAGTGAATTTCTACAAAAGTAGGCGAGACTCTAACCAAGATTAGTTTCAGTTCTGCCATGAATTCCTACAAATTACAAGCTACAAGCATACGAGTCTACAAGCCTAAGAGCCCATGAGTGTACAGTTGATTCTGCATTATCAAGATTGAAAACAAAAAATACCTCACAACCAACAACTCACAACCAGCTCCTGACAGTATTCTCTCCAACCCCCCCTCCGTCTCCACGATCATCACACTGATTTAGAAGTGGTCACACGAAGCCTTGCAAGTAGTTTAACAAAATATTGATACAAACAATCTTCCAGTTTCTACGACGAACCAACGAACTACAACCATTTACAATCAACTACAAGTAAAAACTCTATGAGTCGTCTGTACAATCTTCTACACGCACCTACAGGTAGCGGCAGTCTTCATCCCACAACGAGTAAATCACAAGAAAAAAGGACCGAGAATACTGTACATCGAGAAAGAAAAACAAAATAAACAAATGAAGAGTGAGACACGACTCACAACTCACAAACATCTGACCTCACCCTCCTTTCTCTCCTACCGTCCCCCAACCTCCACCGCTGACGCAGGAGTGAAGAGGTCAAGACGACGAAGCAAATACCAAGTCCATATTCACAAACCATCTTACTCACTCATCTTCACTCAAGTTACTCATCGCTACTCATTTACTCACCACAACTACCAGTGTGGGAAGTGGACGTCACCATAAGTGGTTGCTGAGACGACAACACGTCAATCAACCCGTGAAGGACAACGCTATCACCACGAGCAACACAACTCACACCATTCCCACCACGGTAAAAATTAGTGAGTTACATAGTAACTTCATTTATATGATACACAGTGATAGACAACACATTTTGCACAAACATATAAAACGTGCTGTATACAGTAGTTACAACTTACATACACATACTTACTTCAGTTATCTGCATAATTCAATCACTAAATAATCACCAACAATAAATATTCTACACTGTATCTATTCATTCATTTATTATAGCAGTTATTTACTACCAACGAGTGTTACCATTTTTACCTACATAAAATACATGTTTCATACATACAGCTATACATTATTACATCTACAAAGTAATAAAGAAAATATACCATCACAGTTACTCAGTGAGCGATTAAAAGAACTGTATTAAACATTTATTAATTAAAGCTACCTAGTGGAAACAGACACATTAAATTACAAGGAAAACCAGGAAAAGAAAAAGAAAACAAAATATGGCCAACATAACTGACGTTAGCAAGAATGAACAACATCTTCAACACAATCGTGAAGACAAAGATTTCCACACAATGCTGACACATATATTGCCCACGATAGGTACAAGTGAACAACAAGTCAGTGTATATAGTTAATACTGTATATAGTGTATATATATTTTTTATATAAAATAACAAAATATGGGGCTATATAACATCATTTTCAGTAATATCTGTGCAATATAAACTAAACCTTAAAAAAGGGTCCCAAGGGAATTAGCCAACAATTATGCAACCTCGAACAACACCGAAAAAGCGTAGACAAAAGAAGAAAAACAAACTATAGAAAATCAATACATACAAAAAAAAAAGAAAGAAAAAGAAATAGAGTAAGATCACATAACAAACAAAAGAAAATAAGCCTAAGTGTTACTACAAATGCCAAAATACCACATAAACTCCTTCTATAAGTGAAACAAAAAGCAAATTGTTGTCTCCACAAGCTAGTGGCATGACACATCATCACTATCATCGACCGCAGCATGGCCGGATTTAGTGTCAAGACTGCAATTATTACAATTATGTAACTTGATGTAGTGCTGCCTACTTCCTTAGCTTTTATCATTCTTTTTCTCTCCTGCCCTCCTTTCTTTCTATTTCTCCTATCTTTCCTGTCACTTCTTATGCCTTTTCTTTCCTTTACAGGTGGCTTTACATTGAGTGACAAGCCAAATGGTTTCCTGTAAGCCAAGAAACCATTTACAACGCTGGGTGGTAACCATATAACCAAACCATACGTGCTCCCTACGTGTCAACAAGTGGGTTGGTGGAGGGTTGGTGCCCCTCCCTGTAAAACAACTAACTCAGTGTCAAATGGCCACCCTTTATGGGATTATGGTGTCTGGCAATAGATAGATAGATAGATGTAACTACAAACGATATGTAACAATTTTGTAACGACAAGCGATTGCATTATATTACACTTTCTACAATTAAGTAACAACAAACGATGTGTAACAGTTATGTAACGACAAGTGACTACATTATGTTACACTTGCTACAATTATGTAATTACAAACAATATGTAACAATTATGTAACAGTTGCATTAACAAGATGTAACTTTTATGTAACTTTAACTACAATTATAAGGCCAACACAATTATGTAACAGTTGCATTAACATAATATAACTACAATTATAAGGCCAACACAATTATGTAACAGTTGCATTAACATAATATAACTACAATTATAAGGCCAACACAATTATGTAACAGTTGCAATAACAACATGTAACTACAGTTATAAGGCCAATGCAATTATGCATTACCACAATATTATGTAACAATTCATAAAATGTTACAATTATGTATTACTACAATGTTACTACAATGTAACAATTACAATACAATTATGTAACAATTCACAATGTTACAATTATGTATTACCACAATGTTACTACAATATTATGTAAAATCATACAATTTTACCACAATTCTGTATTACCAGAATCATCACACAAGTTGGGTGAAATATTAGACATTACGAAAGGGATAACTCAATATGTAATGTAATAACCTAGCAGTATTACCATTGCACAATTATATGTGTATGTCTGTTATACATACACATCTTACAAAATGTCATACAACAACCATTGCATTTATTCAAATATGTATACAACTTGTTTAAAATGTAATATTATTAGATCATTGCAATTTACTATGAATATTATATGTATACAATATTATTATCAATATTATGTACTAATAGATTAGCATATGTCAGTGATAATTGCTGTCGGATGACCTTCAGCACATGACCGAGCAGTGTCAGGACTCCATATTATAATTACAAATCATAATAGATAGATAGATAAATAGGTAGACAGACAGACAGATAGAAGCAGCAAGTCAGATGATGAGAAGGTATTGTGACTGCGAGAATCGAGCAATGCTAAACATGCTTACCCACTCTAACTCAAGGAATGCTTTATAGGCACACTACAGTGCCTCATGACCATACACACATACACACATACTCACACACAGGTTTCTAGAACATTCCAACAACAGTGTAACACACGTGACACGACCCCTGCTACACCGGAGTTTAGGAAGCAGAGCTCAGAAGGAGGCTAGCTATAGAACCGACAGGTAGTGGAGAGAGTGAACAAGAAGAGGGATCCAACTAGACTTACTTAGTATATTAACCCGCCCCGTCCCGTTGATGTATGGGTATGTTGCAACGTTTTGCATTTGCCAGTCCCGGCGACGTACCGGTACGTCGTGCAATTGCAAAGTGCATAATTTCGACAATTTTCAAATTTCACGCTTGATTTTCGGTACGTATCCTTGCTTGACCTTCCCCTACCTGCCACCAGGCGGCGACACTCGGCAACCCCACGTGACCCGCGCTAATCTGCAGCTCATCCAGTCACCTGTTAGCAACGGTCCTGCTCAGACATGGCTACGAGAGGTCTCTCAGAGGTCGAAATTCAAGCTGCCCTGGACGCCTTTACAGGTGACAGTGATTCCCCACTGGATGACGAGGTTGTTGATAAAGATTATGTGCAGCCAGAGGAGGAGGAAACCACCAGCAGTGATGAAGAAGTCCCGTCCCCCAGGAAGCGGCAGTACGTGACTTACCATGCTGCTAGAGAGGGGCAGCCGGCCAAGAAACCACGTGCAACATCCTCTGCCCAGCCCCAACGTAATGTGTAACCCGAATTTGATGACGAGGACAAGGACGGAGTCGTGGGACGTGCTGCCATGTGGTATGGATGTGAGGTAATTACTCATCGTGGCCCCGAGCACACATCACGTCGGACGAGCGGGTATGGGCCTAGTATTTTGTTTGGGGAGTTAGGAAGTGCCATGGAGGGAGTGGGGAGTGAAAGGGAAAGTGAGGGAGGAGTATGGAAAGTGAGAGTGGCATGAGTGAGTCATTGCTCTCCCTAGGTAGTGTGAGGTGGCGGGGTGTATCACGTGGGCGAGTGCAGGTGCATTCTGTATCACGTGGGGTTGTGATGGAGGGGGAAGGTGGGGAGGAACCACTCTCAAGCACGTCTTATGCTCCCCAATATCCCCAAACACGTGGGCGAGTTAGGGTGCGTGAAAAATCACGTGGTGTCGTCATGGAGGGGGAAGGTGGGGAGGAGCCACTCCCCAGCACATCTTATGCTCCCCAATATTCCCCAACTTCATCCCCACACCCCCCTAATGTTCCTCAAGGCCGTAAGGGTAAGGGAAAGGGAAAAGGTAAAGGCAGAGGGAAGAGGAGTGAGAGTGGGGAAACCCTTCGCACTCCTTCTCCCCAACCTCCCCCACCAGCTTCTCCTCCCCAACCAGACGAA
Organism: Coenobita brevimanus; assembly: GCF_032717465.1. Lineage (NCBI taxonomy): Eukaryota > Metazoa > Arthropoda > Malacostraca > Decapoda > Coenobitidae > Coenobita > Coenobita brevimanus. Next base: position 38,882,733 of record NC_136967.1, read on the forward strand.
GGCGGTGATGGGGATGATGGGGACGAGGGATTTGTGGGATGGAATTGGGAGGATGGGAGTGATTTTTCTCCCCTCATTCACCCCTTGACTGAATAGGGGTGCTCTGGCTGCATTGCTCCCGGAATTCACTGTAATTCCACCAGGTTGGATTTTTTCCACCTGTTTTTTAGTGAGGCATTCGTGGAGCAGATTGTTTACCAAACCAACCTTTTTGCAAGCACCCAGCACCTTGAGAGTGAAAGATTGGGAACAAGGAGTAGGCATTCTATCATATATGATTACCCTGTCTCCCTTCCAGAAATGTTCCTATTATTTGCCCTGGTCCTTTTGATGGGTATTATACGAAAAAACAGAATTCCAGCTTACTGGACAAGGGACCCTGTTATGTTTACACCAATATTTGGGCAAGTCATGAGCCGTAATCGGTTTCAACAAATTCTAAGTCGCCTCCATTTCTATGATGCTCATGATCCTGCAAATGCGAACGACACAGATAAGATGAGGTGAATTAGGTTGGTCTTTGATCACCTGAGGCAAACCTTTTGTTCATCATTTTATCCCTATAGAGACCTCGTCATAGACGAGAGTCTCGTGTTGTGGAGAGGTAATATTTCATTTAGGCAATATATACCCAGCAAAAGGCACCGTTTTGGGTTCAAGATCTTTGTTATGTGCGACTGTAGGACTGGATACGTGCAAGACATAGTCTTGTACACTGGTGCACAGACAGACATAATAGAAGATCGGAGTATTGGACTGTTGGGAGCAGTGGTAAAGACAATGATTGAAGACTACCTTCATCGTGGTCACGTCCTCTACCTGGACAACTGGTACACTAGCCCTCTTCTCGCCCGTTATCTTCACATGCATGAAACGGGAGTCTGTGGAACCGTGAAGGTGAACCGGCATCACATGGCCAAGGTAGGGCGGAAACTTGACAGGAATGAGCTTGTCTTCTTCAAAGCCAACAACATCCTTGCAACTGTATGGAACCATAATAGAGAAGTAAGCCTCTTGTCAACGGTTCATCGCCCCTCGATGCACTGTACTGATTCCGTTGATTACCGGAGCTAGAACAGGCATCACATTTGGAAACCTGAGTGTGTCATGGACTATAACATAAACATGCGCCTGTTGGACCAGTCAGACTCCATGATATCGACGGTAGAGTGTGCCAGGACCACGATGAAGTGGTATAAGAAACTTTTCTTTCACTTGCTAGATATCACTGCTCTGAATTGCCACCACCTTCATGCCATGACAACAGGAGTTCAGGAAACCTTTGAAGGGTTTGTGAGGGAGGTCACAAGAGAGATGTTTGCATGTTATGCTGTTGAAAGGCCCCAACCTCGCACCCCCACTGACCCTATTGCCCAAACTCCCCTGAGAATATCCGGCTGCCATTTCCCCACTCCTATCCCTCCCCAGCCAAACAGACCTAGGCCCCAACGCAGGTGTCACGTGTGTAGCAATTCCCGGGTGAGACTCACCACACAGAGGAAGGACATCCGCTATGATTGCGTCGAGTGTGACGTGGGTCTCTGTATTCACCCATGTTTCAGTAAATATCATACCTTGATGCAATTCTAATATGGTGTGAATGCGATAGGACGCTGAAACTATGAAGTAAATGCGACAAACAGACGCTCAGTGAAATTATCAGTCATGTTGATCTGAAAATATTAGTATAAAGTGCATACGAGTATAACATAAGTGCAAAAATTGTATATAAGTGTATAAATATGCTGTAAGTGGAAACATACCTAGCGAGGGTTTTATGATGCGATATTCTGTTGCTCAGTGCAATAAATATGTAATTATTATTATTGGAAATGCAAACGGGTATAATATAAGTTCAAATTATTGTAAGTGCTGAAATATATTCTAAGTCAAAATATTCCTAGCGTGTGTATAGAGATGCGATATCCTGACGCTCAGTTGAATGAATAAGGCCCGTAATTATGAAAATAGAAGTCAACAAGTGGGAAAGTGTGTAATATATGTGAAAAATTTGTATGTAAGTGTTTGAGTATTATGTTGGTCGAAACATTCATTGCGAGGGTATTTTCATGCGATATTCTGACGCTCACTTGAATAAATAATGACAGTAACTATGTATAATGCAATATAGGGGTGTAAACATGTGTAATGTAAGTAGGAAAGTATAACTGGAGTGAAAAAATAAAGTAGAAGATGAAACACGAGTGTTTGAGATTGTGCTTGCTATGTGAATATGCGCTAGCATTTCGCTAAATGCCCTCGTAATGAATGTAAATAATTGAAAACATTTACAGTGGTGGAGGAAATGTTCTATGTAAAGACAACAATAATAGGAAAGTGATAAAACAATTGGGTATATTGAAATACGAGTCATAGCAAGTGCGCTTAGTGAGCCGATGTGCACTAAACTTATGCTGCATGTCATCATAATGAATGAAAACATCTGAAAACATTTACAAACAGTAAAAATAGGTAAAATGTCAATGAAACAGAAGTATACAAGTAGAAAAAATGATATGTTGACTGATACAAGAAACTTAGCATATAGAATGTTACGACTCGGACCTAACTCGATATGCTCGCGCGATGGTACAATGCTTATTTTTCATATATATGTGTCAGAAATCCATTATATTGCTACTCTTATTGTTTATTGGTTCAAATTCAATAAATATAGAGGTGTTGTGTGTTGTTTCTCCCAATATTTCCTACCATAGAAAACGTGAGCATCTCACACGTCAATGATAGAATACGATACCTGGCGCGGGGGACCTCACCTGTTCCGACCACTTATGGACCACGGTAAGCCCTTTCTTGGTGATTTTCCTTTGTTTCTCAACCAAAGCGGAAGTTTTAGCCAAAAAAAAAAAATTTCCAAAATAGCTCGGGACTGGGGGATGTCGGAGGTGCGGAAAACCTCGGGACGTGACGGGTTAAGTCTCTGTAAGACATACCATGCTCAACTTAGATTTTCCCTTAAGATAATAAATTAAGATCAACTCCCTGTATTCATCTTTAACTCCCACTACAAGAATCGAGAGTCACATGGTTGGTCGGCAGTTGCATGCATGAAAATTAATGTGGATGATATTATGGACATTAGGAAATAGACGTATCTCAATGTATGTCTTGTTTTGTTAAACACCCTCAGTAACATCAGGCAGTGAAGATAACAGCTGTAAATACTCTTTTACTTCCCTGTGTATTATATTGGACTGTGGAGCATACATCACATATGGATGCTACCCATCGTCTCTTGTAATCAATCTCAAGTGAACTTTAAGGTAATTACAACATTTAACAACTTTGAGAATGTGTTTTCACTTGATTAGTATATATTAAGCAGACCAACGAAAAAGGGTTAAGCTGCTGTTTTGGCGCTGACATCTGTGCACACCAGCGGCATGAAACTTACTGAACTAAGTGATGTGACTGCCATGGGTATATGAGAAGTTGAACTCGTCAACTTAGACTACTACTGGTCCAACCACCAACCCCCAAAGGTCCCAGCTAGCAAGTTCTCCATTGTGCCGCCGTTGTGGGCTGCCAAGGAACTTCATATCTGACCTAGGACACCAGAATATTCAATACCAACGGAAAGCAGGTCAGACAGCAAGCAGATTCGGATACCTATCAAATCCTACACTGCAAAACGAAGGTGCTGAAGGGTGAACACTCCAATTACTCAGGATAGACCACACCCAAGGTTTGTAATTATTGGATAACCAGACATGCGCAGAAATTTGAACAGAAATAGCACACAGAAAGGTCAATATGCCCATAGTTTCAAGAACGTCCGTGATGGAGGTGACATTTTGAGAGTCTTTAGGTTACTGCAGGGTGTTTCATATTCGGGCATCACAGTAACCTCTGAGATCATAACTGCAATAGCGCCCATCACCAAGGGACTTTCTCCATCATGGCTACTGTCAAGAACTAGATAACAAACTTGGACCTGCAGCCACAACAAAAACAGCAACAACCCCCTCGTTGTCTGGCAATATTCTGTTCTGTTCCCATGGTTTTGTTGATGCTAAGAACAGTTTATTTGGTTGTGTGTCTGAATGACTCTGGTATGTCTGGATTGGTCTGGTGTGGCTGATTTTCTGTAGTGAGTCTGTGCTCTTCAAATGGTGTAGTATGACCATGTGTTTGAAATCGTGTACTGTGCTTGGTTGTCAGCGGCGTGGGTGTGGTTGGACAGGCGAGGTGTGGGTGGGTGTTTGGGTGGTTGTGGTGTGGCTGAATGACTATAGTGTTGTGGTGTGACTGGATGACTATGGTGTTGTGACTAGATGACTATGGTGTTGCTGTGGTGTGACTGGATGACCATGGTGTTGCTGTGGTGTAAGTATCTGGATGGTTATGGTGTGGCTAGTTGTCTTTTGCATGGCTGTACAGTATGCCTGGAGGGCTATTATGTGTTTGTGTTTCTGTGTGAATGAGATATGACAGTGTCAGGATGGTTGTGATGCGGTTATAGTGCAGTTGGTTGTCTATGATATGCATATGTCAGGCAATTATTCTGTGGCTGGGTGAATGTGGTGTAATTCGATGTTTGCTGACTGTAGTATGAGTGTGGTGTGACTGGATGTTTGCTGACTATAGTATGAATGTGGTGTAACTGGATGTTTGCTGACTGTAGTATGATTGTGTGTTTGGGTGTTTGTGCTGTACGACCGTATGAAGGTGGCTGTGTCTGATTGGCTCTGTGCTTGCATGGCTGTGGTGTGGCTGTTTGTTAGGGTTGCTGTGGTGTGGTTGTTCATTAGGGTAGCTGTGGTGTGGTTGTTTGTTAGGGTCGCTGTGGTGTGGCTGTTTGTTAGGGTTGCTGTGGTGTGGCTGTTTGTTGGGGTTGCTGTAGTGTGGCTGTTTGTTAGGGTTGCTGTGGTGTGGCTGTTTGTTAGGGTTGCTGTGATGTGGCTGTTTGTTAGGGTTGTTGTGGTGTGGCTGTTTGTTAGGGTTGCTGTGGTGTGGCTGTTTGTTAGGGTTGCTGTGGTGTGGCTGTTTGTTAGGGTTGCTGTGGTGTGGCTGTTTGTTAGGGTTGCTGTGGTGTGGCTGTTTGTTAGGGTTGTTGTGGTGTGGCTGTTTGTTAGGGTTGCTGTGGTGTGGCTGTTTGTTAGGGTTGCTGTGGTGTGGCTGTTTGTTAGGGTTGCTGTGGTGTGGCTGTTTGTTAGGGTTGCTGTGGTGTGGCTGTTTGTTAGGGTTGCTGTGGTGTGGCTGTTTGTTAGGGTTGCTGTGGTGTGGCTGTTTGTTAGGGTTGCTGTGGTGTGGCTGTTTGTTAGGGTTGCTGTGGTGTGGCTGTTTGTTAGGGTTGCTGTGGTGTGGCTGTTTGTTAGGGTTGCTGTGGTGTGGCTGTTTGTTAGGGTTGCTGTGGTGTGGCTGTTTGTTAGGGTTGCTGTGGTGTGGCTGTTTGTTAGGGTTGCTGTGGTGTGGCTGTTTGTTAGGGTTGCTGTGGTGTGGCTGTTTGTTAGGGTTGCTGTGGTGTGGCTGTTTGTTAGGGTTGCTGTGGCGTGGCTGTTTGTTAGGGTTGCTGTGGTGTAGCTGTTTGTTAGGGTCGATGTGGTGTGGCTGTTTGTTAGGGTTGCTGTGGGGTTGCCTTTTTGTTAGGGTTCCTGTGGCGTGGCTGTTTGTTTGGGTCATTGTGGTGTGGTTGTGTATTTGGATGGCTGTGGTGGGGCTCTGTGTTTGGATGATTGTGGACTGGTTGTGTGAAGATGGCTGCGTTGTTGTTGTTGTTATTGTTGTAGTAGTTGTTCCGTAGGGAGTTTGGCCAAACAGCCACGAGTCCCTAAGCAAGGTCACTGCCGAAACCGGGCTTTCCCACGCAGCTTCCAAGGAGTGTATGTTGTGCTGTTGCCACAGGTGATTGTGTGCAATGCAGTCTTCCATTATGTGATTAACAGTATGGGGTGCTGTGTTACATCCTGCACAGGCATCAGCGACTGAGTCATCCAGCCTCCTCTGATAACTCAAGAGGGCTGGATGATGTCCACATCTGAGCCTGGCCAGGTGGACCCTGTCCTCACGAGGGAAGTAGGATTCAGAAGGGTGGATATCAGGAGGTCGTGCATGCAGCTGTGTGATGTCTTTGAGTGACTGAAGGGAGCGACAAGTGATTTGAGCATGGATATGCTTCTGGAAGCTGGTCTGAAGGGGGAGAGATGACAGTATTTGTGTATGATATCGTGTGCTGGGTGTTGTTTTGATGTTCCTTGGTGTGTGTAGATGTGCTGCCATGTAGTGTAGTGGATGGTGTGGGTTTTTGGAGGCTGCAGCAAGAATTTGTGTGCCTTTCATGTCTACAGTAGATGATCCTTGACTTTGAGGACTCTGGTTTCTTGGTGTAGGTGGTCGGTAGGCATAATAGCTGTGCAGCCTGTGCTTATTTTTAGGGCCTTGTTCTATATAGTCCGTAGGGTGTTGTAGCGCGTTTTAGTGTGTTTAGAAAACCAAGGAGGGCTTGCATAATTTACCACTGAACGTATATATTGTTTGTACACTGTGGTGGTGATTTCTTTGTTGTGTCCAAACGTTGTATGGGCAAGAGACCTTAGGGCGTTGTGTCTTGGTGTTAATTTATTTTTAATGTTTGTGATGTGTTGTTTAAATGATATTGATGTATTGTATGTTACACCAAAGATTTTGGCTGTGTGTGTGTGTGTGTGTGTGTGTGTGTGTGTGTGTGTGTGTGTGTGTGTGTGTGTGTGTGTGTGTGTGTGTGTGTGTGTGTGTGTGTGTGTGTGTGTGTGTGTGTGTGTGTGTGTGTGTGTGTGTGTGTGTGTGTGTGTGTGTGGTAGGGGGGTGTTGTTTATGGTGAGGTGTGGAATGTGACTATGTTCTGCTGTCCAGCTTGTGAGAAGGGTCTCTGTAGATTTGGCTGGGGCTATATTGAGTCTGTTTGTGGTGAACCATTCGTGTAGTGTGTTGAGGTAAGGTTGGAGGATGTATGCGGCTGTGTTTGCGTTTTAGTGTGTACATGTAAGTGTTATGTCATCCGCATAGGAAGCTATGTGTATCTGTGATGTGTGGGGCGTGGGTATGTCGTGCATGCATAGATTAAAGAGTGTGGGGGACAAAACAGATCCTTGAAGGACGCTCTTTGTGAAGTTTCTGATGTTCAGTGACTGACCGGCAAATGTTACATGTGCACAACTGATTGCTAAGTAGTTTGCCAGCCATCTTTTTGTGTTACTGTGCTTATTTTTATTGACTATTTTGATTGTGAGTTTATGGTGTGGGATGTCATCAAGAGCTCTGCTATCCCCGCCATAACCTCACAAACAAAATATGTATATCTTGGTGGCTGTGGTGTGGAGCAGGTGTGTGGGAGGCTGTGGTATGGCTGTGTGTGTTGATAGTTGCGATATACCGGTTGTTTGTGGCATGGGTTGTATGGTGTTGGTACGTGACTGCAGTAAAGCTGTGATGTGACCCCTGGGTAGTTGTGTAAGTACATTCACAAGTCTCAATGACTCTACTGCTGGGTCGGTCCTGTCGTGGGGTTCGTTATACTTCTGTCTACATATTGTGGAGAAGGCACTAAAAGACTGGTCTGTCCGTGCGTGTGTGTGTGCGTTCGTGGGACCGTGAGTCCGTAACACTCTTGTGGGCGGGATCTAAGTCTACTAATACATACCAAGTCAGTTCACCTTCCTTCAGGGTGCAGGGAGGCGTGACTTTTGTGTGACGTCAGTCGGCTTAAGTAACAGAAAATGTATAAAAGGGCAGACTCAATTTAAACATTTATAATAAGGGAAAACAAAGAAGGGGAAGAAGTGCGGATTTTTTTAACCGTATAACATAGCAGTAGGTTCCCTCACACCCCTATGCCTTCCCTCAGACCCCCATACCTTACCTCACACATTTCAGTCTCTTCCCTCACTTCGGACTGAAAATGTGTCATGATCTGGAGAGTGCAGCATACATCCACTCACCACCACGGTCAGGCGTCAACTGAACTTTGGTTTCATGCAAACTGACGTCACTCCGATGCTCTGCCCCCTGCACCAGCTTGGACCCGTTTTAGATGGAAGTGATCCGACTTGGTATTAGTAGACTTAGGGCGCGATAGCTCCTGAACCCATCGATGGATCTCCATCAATCTTTTGTCAGTGAAGCAGTATGATGAGGTGTTGAACTGATTAGGGCAACTAGGTGAAAGGGGCAAAGGTCAAGGTTGTTTCGGGTCGAATTAGCTTTTTTTTTTTAATGTGTCCGACTCTGGGCAAAGGCTTCAGGGCCTATTTCTCGGGGGCAGTGACCCATTCCGAGGCCCAGTAGCCCTCCTACACCTCCACGTGTCACCACTTCGGCTCTAACACCCACCATCCATATTGAATACATGCTAGGGCTGTCTCATACAGGACTGGTGTATCGGTATTAGCGGTGGTATTTTTACGTCATGTCGGCGGGTCATCTGGTAGATCAGGAAAGTCTTTTTTTTTTTTTTTTTTTTTTTTTTTTAGGAAATTCAAATCTTTAAACTGTTCGTTGCCCCAGCCGGGATTCGATCCTGGGTCCATTAGGACCGCAGGCCGCCTCTCTACCGATTCAGCCACCGCTGAGCCCGTCGACATAATTCGATCAAACATTCGTCATTGATACAGCACGAAGGGACAATGAACTAATTAGGTCAGCACGATCAAGCTATCAAAGGTCAAGGTCATATGAGGTTGAGTTAGTTTATCTTTTGGGACGCATTTCTCCTGAACTCCTAGACGGATTTCGACCAAACTTTTGTCGGTGATATAGTATGAGGGAAGATGAACTGATTAGGTCAGGAAGGTCATGGAGGTTATATAGCGAGTCCGTGTGCAAGGCTTAGCAGTGTCATACCGAGCTACGTTTTGCGTCTACATCTATGGTCCAGAGTTCTGTGCGTTTCATTTCATTATAATCAAGGTCATTGAGTAACTGTATTATCCTCAAGTCTTTACTCTATCCACTTATCATTGTATCGCAAGTTTGCGTTCTATATTTCCTTCTACCTATGCTACTTTTTTCCCTTCGACCCTTTTGCACTCTGCTTTTGTTTTTTGTATGTGTCCATAGATATAGTATAAAACATACACTTCGCTTTCACCGTTCTCCCCCACATCCTAATCGTACTAATCCTTTTCATTTTCCTTTCCATGTAGTCTCTTCCTTCAGCACCTGCTGTTTCAAACCTAGCTTTTGTTCCCAGTAACACCTTAATTTCATCGTTCCATACACTCTCCCATCATCGCTTGTCCACTGCTTTACTAATTTTCTCAAATTTTCAGCTTCCATACTCTCGTTCAGCTCAACATTCTCTCTCTCTCTCTCTCTTTCACCCCTAGACTTCTTACCTATTTTCCTTCACCCGTTCAGTACTCTCATCTTCTCTGTCCCAACCCTTTTGCTATTACGTTTTTTTTTTCTCTCATATTTCCCTCAACTTCTGTTTCCCTCCTCCGTCCTTTAATCTGATCCCTGCTCTTCTTCTTCTTCCACTCTTTAAAAAAAATCGGTTCACACTGTCTCATCTCCATTTTGCCAATTCTCCCCTTCCCCTCTTTCCATTCCCCTTGCTCACATCTTCCCAATTGCTTCCCCATATCATCTTCAATCCATTCCTTACCGTCGTTTCCCCATTCTCTCATTTCCACACGTCATCTCTTCTCCCTTTTCTCTTCTCGATCTCCCTCCCATCGATGTCTCCATATTCCCTTTTTCTTTCCTCTTACCCTACAGTTATTTGAACCTCTGCATCCCAGACACTTCCCCCCCTTTCTTTCCCCTTTCGATCCCATTTTTTTCCTCTTCCGTATCTCTATAAATCTCGGGCCCTCATTCTCTGTTTTTCTATCTTTCCCGTTCCATCCTATGTTCCTCCTTTACCTTTTCTCCTCTCCCCCATTTCCTTCCATGCCTATTTCTCTTATTTTCTCCTCTCTCTCTACTTGCTTCCTCACAACGTCTCATCCTTCTCCCTACCACCGCTACTTGTGTCATTCCCTCTCCCTCCCTACTTCCATTCTATCCCCCTTTCGTCCCTGCCTTTCCCTCTATCTACTTCTTTTCCTTTCCCGTTTCTTCCTGTTCACTACATCCCCCTTCTTCCTTACTTCCCCATGGTCCCTCTTCCTTTCCATTTTTTCCCCTCTTACTTTCCTTTCCATCGTTTCCTCGCCTTTCCTATTAAAACTTTCTCCCTTTCCGCCGGCCCTCCCTCCCCAACATTTTGCCATCACGCAGCTCGGGCAACGCCAAATAGGCTACGAATCCGATGCATCACTTTCCAGAACCTGTCGGTGTGATGCAGGGTCAGCGAGGGAGGGATGTGGCGGGGTGGGACGTGAGTAGGCTGAGGGATGTGGTGGAGCGAGACGAGAGTAGGGTGCGGGCTGTGGTGGGATAAGACGTAGCTAGGGTCAGGCCAGGGTGAGGGATATGGCAGAGTGAGACGTGAATAGGGTGAGGTATGTGGAGAGGTGAGACCTAAATGGGGTTAGGGATGTTGTGGGGTGAGGCCAGTGACTGTTCCAGGAATTTTTTCAGTGGGGCAAATGCCCCCAACTTTTCCCAATATGCGAGGCTAAGGGAGCATTCAGGATCTTCTATATTTACTTCCTAGTTTCTTCCTTGCTGTTCTGTTTTGGTAGTCCGTTGCTTCATCGACTCGAGTGTACTTCCTTCGACTTTGGTCCTGAGTGCTAACTACTTGACCCTGAGTGTTGGCTACTTGACCTCTAACCTTGAGTAGTAGCCTCTTGTCTTGTAATAAAAGCAAACTGCATTCGATTTGTTCTTTAAGCGCTACATCATATAAACAATAGGAAAGGGCAGTCACAAGGCGCAAGCCTTCTTGTAAAACTGTTACCGACCGATCAAAACACATCTAAGGTTATGCCTGAAACACACGAATGTCACTGAATCTGCAATTTTCGGTGTATAGAGTGGCATTAATAGCAGCACCGTATTCATTAAGAGTATTATTTAAGGCCATACTTAGTGTTTCACATTCATCACATCAATATACAGATATGTCTTCAATTCTCGGAGCATCTGACTTCCCGAAGATCTATGTACTCCACCAAGTCTTTGAGGTTTTGCCTTACTTGATTTGCGTTCCCCAACATTTAATGTTCTTCCTCACCTCGTTATTTCACAGTTTCACTACGAGTGTTTATATTCTCTATTCAGTTCCTCTGTACTTCCTTTTCTCAACTATGCTCTCCCGGTTTTATTACATTACGTCTTCACTAAGTTATTGTCCTTCCATACTATCATTCTGCGTCCTGGCCATGATTCGATGTCCCTAGATCCAGTTTCTATCCCTACCTTCACTGTAATGCCTTACCACTTTACTTCGCGAACTATGTTGTTTCTATAATACTAAGTTTTGCGCATTTATGCCTTCACTCTGGAAAATACGATGTAATAATAATAATAATAATAATAATAATAATAACAATAATAATAATAAAAGTGCTTTAGAGCTAAATGTAAAATCTTGCCTATGAGAAGGATAACAGTCAAAGAGGAAGGTAAAAGATAGAGCGCGAGCCGTTAGCTGGTATTATCTTTTGGCGGAGTGCCACAAGTAGCATTATAAAAATGTAAATAAACGCTTGAGCAGAATGTGTATTGTACGTGTGGGACTCTCTCTCTCTCTCTCTCTCTCTCTCTCTCTCTCTCTCGACAATTTGCTAATGGAAGCTAAAAATTCCCCAGCAAAATATATTCCGGGGAGGAAACCATGACCCCCCTGCCAAGAGCCACGCCACTGGGTGAGGCGAGAGGGACGAGCAATGTACTGTATGTAGCTGAAATGAGCCCGCCTGCAGATGAGAGAGAGAGAGAGAGAGAGAGAGAGAGAGAGAGAGAGAGAGAGAGAGACAGAGAGAGACAGGGAGAGAGAGAGAGAGAGAGAGAGAGAGAGAGAGAGAGAGACAGAGACAGACAGACAGACAGGCAGACAGACAGACAGATAGACAGACAGATAGACAGGCAGACAGAGAGAGAGAGAGAGAGGGAGAGAGAGAAAGCGCCGGATTTAAAACTCGGGGGGCCTGGGGCACTTCAGGTTCGGTGGGCCGCTTCTGACACAGAAATTAAAATTCTGTACTGCACACGGCAAATCACCAAATTTACGTATCAAAGTCTCTTTATTGCATGTAATTACATGGAATAACTGGAAAAGAAGCAAAAAAGAAGAAAATAGTGTCAACAAGAAAAGAAACCGGAGATCTAACCCTAAGCTATCTATATACCGAATAATCTGTTTATCTACAGGAGAGAGAAAAAAAAGTAATAGTACGGTAGTAGCACTATACGCGTTTTTTTTTTTTTTTTTTTATTGAGGCGAAGATACACTTGACAGATTGATTGAATGAAATATGTTCGGATAACATTTTCTAACCCAAATTTCCCCCTCATATATATGTTGTTACTTAATACTGCTAACGAGTAAAAAGATTATAAAGTAATGTTGGATTCAGCCGATCATCACCAACCTGTCAAGTGCATTTTCGCCTCGAGAAAAAAAAAAATGAGTATAGTAGTCACACCCGCATCTCGTCATATATATATACTGTATATATATATATATATATATATATATATATATATATATATATATAGAGAGAGAGAGAGAGAGAGAGAGAGAGAGAGAGAGAGAGAGAGAGAGAGAGAGAGAGAGAGAGAGAGAGAGAGAGAGAGAGAGAGAGAGAGAGAAAACTTAGGTTTACATGTTGAAAACAAAGCAACACTAATTAAGCAAGTTGCATTTCTTTTATTTTAATTAAAGAAACTAATTCTTAAATTATTATGTTTTTGTATAGAAGGAACACGGGGGCCCCCCTCTGGCAGGGGGGCCCGGGGCAATTGCCCCTTTAGCCCCCTGATAAATCCGGCACAGGAGAGAGAGAGAGAGAGAGAGAGAGAGACAGACAGACAGACAGACAGACAGTCAGACAGACAGACAGACAGTCAGACAGAGAGGAGGGTGAAGAGTAATGGAGTGTGTGGAGAATGGTGTGAAATACTGTATATCTGATTAAGTGATATTGACAAAAACGAATGAGGAACGTCAGGAATATATGTGCAGGAAAGGGGAAGATGAGGCGCTAGGAAGTTAGACTGAAGAAAAGTAGGTGCGAAGAAACTTGTTTTATATGTGAGGGAATGTAATGTCATAAGGAGGTAAGGGAGGAAGATGACGAATATTGAGAAACTGAATGAGGATGAGGAGAATGAAAGCGAAGGGAAGGAATCTATGAGAAAGTGATTGTGGAATCGATGGCTGATTCTGATTCAACTGATTATAGACGAAGATGAGGGAAAGGTGGGGAGAATGAATTAGGATGTAAAAATAAAAAATAGAGCATTAACAATAGTCTTAGTCGAAGTATTGGGAGAGGATGACAAAGCTGTGAAGAGGAGAAAGCGTGAGAAATACGAGTAATTTCGATAAGAGAGGAAAATATGTGCAGTGTTTCACCCTGGTGTGGCTGACGCTATGGTACTCGTATGTATAATGTGGTAGGGGAGAAAGGAAACTAGAAGATAGGGAATAACAAGAAAAGAGGTATGGCAGAAAGAAAGGTGCCATAAGGGGAGAAAAAGGATGATACGAGTGTGGGGGAGGGCAGGAATGTTGGAAGGAAAAATAAGAACAGATGGGAAACTGAGTAGAAGTAGAAGGGAGATGACAGAGCAGGGATATGAATGTGATGGAGGGGCAAAGGTGCAATGTAATGACGATCAGTCTGTTGTGAGTAATGCTTTGTGGCTTTGAGAGAGAGAGAGAGAGAGAGAGAGAGAGAGAGAGACAGACAGACAGACAGACAGACAGACAGAGAGAGAGACAGACAGACAGACAGACAGACAGACAGACAGACAGACACACAGACACATAGACAGACAGAGGGCAAGGGAGGAAATGAGCAAAAAAGGAGAAAAGGGAGGATAGCAAAGTAACATGAAGTAAAAATGTGTGAAAGAGGAAGAAAAAAGAAGGGATGGGGAAGGAAAGGAAGAAAGAGTGACGGGGGAATAAAAAGGGACTGGAGGTAGATTAATAATAAAGACGGTGGGGAACAACGTGGAAAACAACTTAGATGGGAGGGAAAGGAATGACGAACGGGGAGACAGTTCTGGCTTGGGTGATGCATTGAGGGAGTGGAGACAGTAGGGGAGGCTGGAAGGAGGTTGATCCAGGAGGGAGGATATATGAGTTATGGGAAGGAAAGACTGGTGAACGAAGTGATGAGCATAAAATGGAGGGAGAGGATAAAAGTTATGGGAGTAAAATGTGCTGGGATATAATACCAAAGATAAAGGAGTAATTCATGTAAAGAAGAGAAGGAAAGATGTGTTACGTGTTTGTGAATAATAATAAAAAAACAAAGCATCAGGGAAAAAGATAAATACATAAATTTAGGAAAAATCGTATACTGAAAATATAATGGAAAAGTGGATGAAGCCGGTAAAGTGCGAGTAGGCTATTATAAGCAAGAGAAAAATAGGCGGAAGAATGCAACCGCTGCAAGAAGATTTAAGATTAAAACATTGAAAGACTTCTTTGTACTTAGATATAAACAAATCGAAATGGAATTCAGATGAATCTTAATGTAAATACAAAATATGTTTAAAGCAGCTGCAAAATACTGCTCAACGAGCTAAGTCAGAAGTAGCCGTGAAAATTGCAAGGGAAACATTTCAGCGAATTTAATGAAAAAAAAAAAAAAATCAGAACACGTTCAAAGTGTGGACTGTGACATAAATTGTGCATTTGTGCATGGACAGCAGCAATCATGAAATACATTGAAAAAAACGGTCATAAATACACAAACTTTCATCCCTCCTACTTACATCCCAGCAATCTTTTACTATCTATCTGTGTTTTTGTTAGGAAAATTAAGGAAATACTATTGAATGGAACTCTAACAAAATTGGCTCAGTGCCTGAGGACTATTAACAAAACATTCGATTATTTGGGGGTCGAAAAGGGTCATAGCTCATATGTCAAGGATCTCTTCAACTCAAACAGATTTCATGTGATTTGAACCAAATTTGGTCGAAGGTTTGCGAGACAGGAAAAATGCAGTGGTTATATTTTGAGAACAATCTGTCGAGGGTAGACGTCACAGGGCAAGGGCAAAGTTTCGGCCTATAATTCATTTTTTATCCGATTTGGATTAATCTTTGGAGAACAGTCTAAGAATAACCGAATATGAAATTATTCTGTTCTCAGAACAACACGTCAGATGTGAAGATCTTAGTATAAGGTCAATTGAAACAAGTGAATGTAGTATTGCCATGCAATACAAAGTCCCCTACCAGATGATAACCATACTTATGTACTATGTAGACAATGTAAGTATGACAGCAATATGTATGTATTTTGTACACAATATGGGTATGTAAAGACCTTGACCTTGGGAGTACTAAATGCTCTCAACTCTCCAACTCGAATTCTTCCCGCTCCTTCTGGCACATTGCCAAAAAACCTTTCTAACAACTTTACCTGATCATCCTTCCCTCCTTTTTTCTATTCTGATGGCTCTGTAGCTATTTCTTCTACTGATAAAGCAGATCTCTTCGTTCAGACTTTCTCCTCCAATTCCACCTTAGACGATTCCGGTGCTGTTTCTCCATCACTTTCCCCCTCTGACTTCCTCATAGCTGACATTCAAATTTCTTCAGCTGATGTATTTCCTGCAATCATTGACCTTAATACTAACAAGGCATATGGGTCTGATGGAGTCCCTCCTGTTGTCCTCAAGAATTGTGCTTCTTTGCTTTCACCCTGCCTAGGTAAACTCTTTCGCCTTTATCTGTCAATTTGTGCCTTTCCTTCCTGCTGGAAGTTTGCTCTCATTCAGCCAGTCCCAAAGAAGGGTGACCATTCCCAACCCTCTAATTATCTTCCAATTGCTTTAACATCCAGCATCTCAAAAGTTTTCGAGTCAATTCTTAATAGGAAAAATTTAAAACATCTTTCCTATCACAACTTTCATTCTGATCGTCACTATGGATTCCGTCAGCGATGCTCCACTGGCGATCTTCTCACCTACCTTTCAGACTCCTGGTCAACCTCCTTTCGGGACTTTGGCGAAAGCCTTGCCATCGCACTTGATATCTCAAAGGCTTTCGATCGAGTCTGGCATAAATCTTTAATATCCAAACTGCCCTCTTACAGCTTCTGTCCTTCTATCTGTGTCTTCATCTCTAGCTTTCTTTCTGGTCATTCTATAGCTGCTGTTGTAGACAGCCAATGTTCTTCTCCTGGATCTATCAACAGTGGTGTTTCCCAGGGCTCAGTCCTGTCACCGACTCTCTTCCTTTTATTCATCAATGACCTTCTAAGCTGTACATCTAACCCTATCCACTCACATGCTGATGATTCCACCCTTCACCTTTCCATTCGGTTCCCGCAACGTCCATCTCAGCAGTTACTTCAACAAATAAGGGATGAGGCTATGGGAAACTTAATGTCTGACTTGGCTCGTATCTCCGACTGAGGTAAAAATAATCTTGTTGTTTTTACTGCATCAAAAACTCAGTTTTTACACCTATCAACCCGACACACTCTTCCACAGGAGTACCCACTACAGTTTAATAATATCCAGCTCAATCCTGCATCATCCTTGAACATGCTTGGGGTTTCATTCACTCGGGACTTATCTTGAAAAGATCGTATTCCATCTCTTGTAAAATCTGCTTCCAAGAGATTAGGTGTGCTAAGCCGACTGCATACCTTCTTTACCCCTGCACAGTTGTTGACTTTATACATGGGTTTTATTCGCCCCTGTGCAGAGTACAACTCTCATGTGTGGGGAGCCTCTGCACAGCCCTTCTTACTAGGGTGAAGTTGGAGTCAAAGGCTTTTCATCTCATCAGCTCTCCTTCTCTTACTGGCTCCCTTCAGCCTCTGTCTCTTTACTGCAGTGTTGCATCTTTATCTCTTTTCTATCGCTACTTCAATGGTTGCTGCTCCTCTGAACTGTCTGCTTGCATCCCTACACCTCTACAATGGGTGCATAGCACCTGTCTAGCAGCAAACTCTCACCCCTTTTCTGTCTGACTTTCTAATGCAAGAGTTAATCATTACTCCCAGTCCTTCATCTGTGCAACAGGTCAACTCTGGAACTTGTCACCCTCTGTCTGTATTTCCTGCTTCCTATGATCTCCAGTCTTTCACATGCAGTGTGTCCTGGCATCTCAAAATGAACAGATCTTGAATATAGCTTTCTTTTGTATTGTTTTTTTCTTTGGAGGAAGTGTTTGCGGGCCCCTGGCATTTGGTTCCTTCTTTCTTGCATAAAAAAATAAAAAAATAAAGATGGCTGGTTATTGCCAGCGACACACGGTCATAGTCTATCTATCTATATACCTAGGCTGCTTCCCCCAAGGAAAGGGAGGTAGCCGAGACAGGACAACACACTCACCATTTATTCATCCATTCAAACACATTCATTTGCATCTTAGCCCCAAAGGGGAGAACGGACAGATCCTCACCGCACCACACCGCACAAGGGTCAACTGCGCAATGCGATCAGTGACATCCGCAGCAGGGCCTGACAGCAGAGCTGGTTTACCCCTGCCACATCATAACAGACTCATCCCCTTACCTGCACCTGACCTGACTAGCTGATCAGACCAAATGCAGGAGAATATCCCCTCAGGGCTGCGTCATCACTTATTCATGCACAGTATCTCTCCATTTATTTCTGTCATGCACAGCAACTCTTCCTTGCTCAACAGACATCCCTCTCGCATTCAGCGCTCTCTTCACACTGTCCATCCATCCTATTCGTGGTCTTCCTCTCAGCCTTACACCTCTCACATCAGATCTAGTTATCTTTTTCACCAGTCGCTCATTATCCATTCTCTCCATATGCCCAAACCATCGCAACACCCTCTGCTCAACTCTACCAGCCATCTCCCGAACAACTCCATTTCTCCTTTGCACTTCATCATTTCGCACTCGATCCATACTCGTCACTCCACACATACTCCTCAGACACCTCATCTTCATTACATTCAAACTTTTCCTCTCTGCTACGCCCATATTCCATGTTTCAGCCACATATAACGCAGTCGGTACCACAACACCCTCATACAGCCTTCTCTTTACATCCATTCTAAGCGAACGACATCTAAACACTTTTTTCATTCATCCCAGCACCTTTCATACATCATATATTCTAAACTTCACTTCTGCATCTATTCTTCCATCCACAGCAACATGTGACCCTAGATATTTAAAACGCTCTACCTCCTCAAGCAACTCGCCATTCAAAACTATATTCATCCCCCTACCATCTACCAACCTCATACACTTCATCACTTTACTCTTATTCTCATTTATTTTCAATTTCCTCCTTTCACACACCCTTCCAAACTCCTCTATCAATTGTCTCAATCTCTCTGAATCAGCCACCAGTGCGGTATCATCTGCAAACAGCAGCTGCTTCAGATTCCACTCTCAACCATCAACATTCACCAGACTCAGACCTCCACCTAAAACTATTGCATTCATCTCCCTTACAACACCATCCATGTAAATATTAAACAACCAAGGTGACATCACACATCCCTGTCGCAGCCCCACTCTCACAGGAAACCAATCACTCACAGCATTTCCCACCCTTACATACGGTCTACTATTTACATAAAAACTTTTCACCCTTTTTAGTAACCTACCATCAAGTCCATACAATCTTAAAACAGTCCACAAAGCCTCCCTATCAGTTCTATCATACGCTTTCTCTAAATCCATAAATGCCCAAAACACATCCTTGCCTTTCGCTAAATACTTTTCACACACTTGTCTCACCGCAAACACCTGATCCACGCATCCCCTCCCTCTCCTAAAGCCACACTGCTCATCACCAATCACTCCCTCTGTACCCTCTCTAACTCTCACAGTTAACACTGTACCATACACCGTACCTACAACACTCAGCAGACTTATACCCCTAAAGCTAGTACATTCATAATTATCACCTTTGCCTTTATACAACAGGACCACACAAGCACTTGCCCAGTCAATTGGCACCATACCTTTCACAAAGCACACAATCAACACTCTTACTAACCAGTCAACGATAGTCACTCCACCACCCTTCAGGCATTCCACAGCACACCCATCCATACCTGCAGCCTTCCCTGTTTTCATCTCCTTTACTGCCTTCTCCACTTCCTCCTTCGTGAACAAAGAATCATTCAACTCTCCCAACACATTTATTCCTTGCACCTTTCCATCCGCCACAATCTCAGCCACCCTTTCCTCCTCTACATTTAACAATCTTTCAAAATACTCTGCCCATCTCTTCCTTACTGCATCCATCTCAATTAACATGCTTCCATTCTCTGCTTTTACTCGTTCTTCCTTCCTAGACTCTCCCTTTCGCACCCGTTTCACCTCCTTCCAAAACATTTTCTTATTCTGTTGAAAATTCTCTGTCAGCCGCCTACCCCACCTCTCATATGCTACCATCACGCACAGCCCGTCTCGCCCTATTCCTCTTTTCCTTATACCTTTCATATGACATCTCATTCTTCCTCTGCAGCCACACTTCTTATGCACGTCTCTTCTCAGCCACAGCCATGCTTACTTCCTCGCACCACCATTCACTTCCTTTTCTTACACTACCACCCACACGTCTCACACCACACACCTCTTCTGCATGCCCCACCACAGCACTCTTAAATAACTGCCATTCCTCTTCCACACTGCCATTTTCCTGATCTTTCACTGCGTTCCACTCATCTTTCAATTTCTCCTGATACTCTATCATTTTCTCTCTTTTATCCAACTCACTCACTTTCAAAACCTCCCTGCCACACCTAACCCTCCTAGCTCTCACCCATCTCTTACTTACTCTTAACTTTCCCTCCACCAGGTAGTGGTCAGACATACCTGCACTCTCCCCTCTCAAAACTCTCACATCCAACAATCTTCCTATTACATTCCTAGACACAACCACATAGTCCATCGAAGCCCTATCAAAAACCCTTCCACCCTCCTGTCTCACCCATGTATACTTATAAATATCTTTCTTCTCAAACAGCGTATTTCGAATCACCATCTCTCGCTCAACACACATCGCTACCGTCGTAGTATGGGGAACAATTGTGTGAAGTTATATCAAAGTCTGTCCATGCATGTTAAGTATGACGGCACCTGACCCTGTTTGAGTCCCAAGGGTGACCTTGACCCTGGGAGTAGATGGATGGTTGTTACTTGCGATAAACCAAAATGGTATGGGGAAAAATTGTGTGTAGTTATATCAAAATCTGTGGAAGCTGCAGAGTGAACACGATATTGCAGACGGGCAGATGGACGTACTGAGGTACTGATGGAATCATGCAAACCTACTTTTCCAGATCGGTTTGACCGGAAGGGGACTAATAACCTGAAGCCAGGTTGAATAAAACCAAGTGGGTGAGTCAAGGGTCATAATAAGGATGAAGTGTTTCGATTTTGAAAGCAATTGATCAAAAAGAGAACAGGGAAGAGTTGAGACTCCTCCACTCACAGTAGGGCACTTATTGCATACCCATCGTGTCTGGGCACGCTACTCGCTGCCTTCAGTGCTTGGTGAGGAATTACATTATCAATCAGTGCTTCTTAGTTTGAAGCAGGGAAACTACTTCAGTTCATCACATAAGAAAGATTATTATTATAATTTTTTTTCATTACCATACTGGAAAATCACACATGTCCACTGTTTTTGTGGATGGGTCGTTAGACAAACTGTATAGTGCGGATGTTGGATTTTGAGTTTTTGTTTTTGTTATCTATCCGATTTTCAGAAGGAATGCAGAGAAATATGGTATCGGCCTATTGCATTTCTCATACTTATTGGCTCTTTGTTAAATCCATTTTAGTTTAAAATTTGAGGCAACATTTATGAGAAAATGCATGACGATACCCAAAGTTTTTCTCCGATACAATAGTAAAAAAAAAAGTGATTTTTATTTTTTTGTTTTTGTTATCTATCCAATTTTTTCAGAAGGAATACAAAGAAATACTGTATGGTATCGGCCTATTGTGTTTCTCACACATATTGGCTCTTTGCTAAATCCATTTAAGATTAAAATCTGAGGCAACATTTATAAGAAAATGCATGACAATACCCAAAGATTTTGTCCGATACAATAGAAAAAAAAAAAAAAAAAACTTATATGCCCAGCAAATGGTTCCCTTGGCCTCGGGTATGTACAGAAGGCTTGGAGGCACGTTCCAATTGAACTTGCTATGTTTACCTCTGCCAAGGAAGTAATATTTACCCTGTGGTGGTTTGTTTGTGTGTTTGTCTAATTGTTTGTCTGTTAGCAGGATTGCTCAAAAAAAAGTTATGAACGGATTTTAATGGAAGGGTGGGTCATGGGCCAAGGAAGAAATAATTAAATTTTGAGCCGGAGCTGGAGTATCCCGCACAATATCTCCAAAAGTTCTCAGTGAATTTCAGTGAAATTTAATTGAATGGTGGGCCATGGACCATGAATGGATTATTGAATTAGGGGGCGGATCTGGATCCTATATCCACGGATCCGGATCCAGGATTACTCAAAAAGTTATGAACGGATTTTGATGAAATTTTGTGGAAGGGTGGGCCATGGGACAAGGAGAGAATAGTTAATTTTTGGGAGAATCTGGACCCGTACCCGGAGTATCCCGGACAATATCTCCAAAAGTTGTCAATTAATTTCAATGAAACTTTGTGGAAATGTGAGTTATGGACCTAGAAATAATTGATTATTTTGGTTGGCAGATTCGAATCTGGATCCTATATCCACGGATCCAGATCCGGATCATTTTTAATGGCACTGGCAGAGGTATGCGCTCTGTAAGCGCTTTCCAGTCTGTAACAGCGCTTAGAGCCAGACAGAACATGTGCCTTTAATGGGATGTCTGACCAGGAACTTTGTAGTTCTGCATCCATCTTTTTGTACTCTTTGTGCTTTAAAAGCATTCCAGATCGAAAAGCTATGAAAAAATTCACGAATTACGAGGGAAAGAACATGCCTATTATTAATCTGGCCAATCAGCCCAGAATTTAAAGTTGTGAGGGCGTGGCAATGAGTGCTGGTACGAGGAAAGAGAACTTCAAGAAGAAGCAGAGAAAAGGCTGCATTTTTCTATGATAAAATGTTAATGCAAGACGTACAGTAACTGTATATACCCATTTTCGAAGAGGGCTTATATTTCCAAAGGAAGAACCAGTATGAATATCAGATACCTCTGTCAAGAAGTTTTTAACGTTAGAGTAGAAACAGAAGCAAATTCACTTACTGCAAATGCCTCTACTTCCTTGGGGTAGCATGCAGACGCAGCAAAGCTCCACAAGTAATAATGTATATCTCGTGGCTTGAGCCCTCTTGAACAAAATTTCTGTAGTATCCAAGTCAGTCAATTCATAAGCCCTCGAGGAAAATCATTTCACTTCGTTATATTCCGTTGCATGTTTGTAGTGACTGTGAGCAGAATAAAAGATAAATAGCACTAACTACACCACAAAATATCTGCTTTTATTGGCTGGAAGTGACAGCATGACTTGAGGATATGTTTCAAATCATGACCAACTAGCAAACACCTTTGGGCTCGAATGAACATGTAGGAAGTCATATCATAAATCTTCTGCCCTTGGGAACATCCTGCAACTCTAAGACACGTCAGCGATAAGCATGGAGGTATATGGAGTTGCCCTTGAGGAGGATCAGCTGTGTGCACTACGAGTAAGGCAAACACAAGAGAGAGTTTTTTATTGCTAAGAATAAAAAAATGATGACAGTGGGCTGAAAACATTGTTCTTCTCTCTCCAGAATAAAAAAAAAAAAAAAAAATCCAGTATTATTATTCGTTTATTTTCAGACTCCACGATGCATCGTGTTTAAAATACTTGGTCATCGGCAGATGGATATACCGACTAAGAAAGTACAGCTCCAGAGTTAATCAACTGTATACATGAAAAACTTGGACAGAAAATGTGTAAGCGTGCCATGCTATATAATTTCTGCACGGTTGCCAAATCCCCAAAGGAACGACAAGGAATTTCTAAAAAAGAGAGACAATAGAAATAGCGATATAAGAAGGAACGAAATGCAACATTAAAAGGGAGATTAAAGGCATTCAGTAAGAGATGGGCAATCAATGAGATAAAAACTTTTGCCTCTACCCTGTTTAAAAGAGCTGCATACAATCAGTCCTTTATCCATGACGGTGTGTTTCACGTAGGGATGAATAATTCCCCGTGCAAAGTTACCAACTGCACAACAAGTCTCTGAATTGCGAATAAAATAAATATTATTTCTTTTCCTGATAAATGCCAAGAGAAAAATACCTCATGGATGGTGACAGGCGATAAAGGACTGGGTTGTATACGAATTAATATTAAGAGATAATCTTATGGAATATTTTGGTCGGTGGAAAGATAGAGGAATTAATGCCCGCAGTCTTGAAACTGAGGGCAGGGGCTATCCTTTCCATACCCCGCTCGAAATGGAAGCTCACACCTTCAACGTAAGTGGTAATCTTGAAAGCGTGAGAGAGCACCCTTTTGTGTGACCTTCAACGTAAGAAATAATCTTGAAAGCGTGAGAGCACACCCTTTTGTGTGACCTTCAACGTAAGTGGTAATCTTGAAAGCGTGAGAGCGCACCCTTTTGTGTGGGCAGGCGTGGCAAACAGTTGGTAACGTTGATTGATTTTAAAATTTAAAATCTTAAAATAAAATAAAGCATATGACAGTTTCTAAGATTGATATACAATATAATCTCTCAGTGTTAGCAGTTCTTACTGTACTTCTTTTGTTATTAAAGACTGGTACTTGTTCTTGAATACTCTGTATATGAGTATGCATACAGGTTTAGGAGAACCTGTACAGTAGGAAAAATTCGGTGTCAGGCATAGCCTCAAAGGGGTTCATGCGGTCAGTAATAACCCTAGGAATACGCCTTGGCTGGTCATAGCAATTTTGATTAAATTTCTGCCCATAATGAATATTTTTCCATTTTTCCCACCCTGAACCCCCGAAGTCCCACCAGTACATTTGGGAGGAGGGTGGGGTTAATTTGAAAATAGGGTTGCCAGATCTGAACTCGGCCACATTACCAAATTCTTCAATTTTCATTACCAAATTTAACTTTTCATTGCCAGATTCTTAAAGCAAGCAATTTTTCTTCACTAATTACACTGTATGACAGCGGGGAAAAAAAAAAAAAAACGAAAGCAAGAGTGGCGTTTCCTAAGGCAGTTTTATACATAGATCACAAAAACAACACCCAGTTTAGTGTGTGACCCACCAGTTTTATTGTAAATGATCCACCCATATGTAACACTGTTTACCCTAAGGTACCTTGAGTGCTAAGTCACGAATGGTTCCTATCTCGAGTGCGTCATCATCGTTTTGTGCAAAATTCTAGTTTGATTTAGATCATCTAATTTTTATTTCTTTTTACATGTGACATTGATATTACTTAAGCAATAAAGCCTAGAGAATGCAATAGTTCTCCAGACCACTTTTGTTATATACGCGGATCGTTGACACTGAAACAATATAAAAGACGCTTGACCCCACAAGTGAAGAAACTATATGAGCTATACTTCGGATATAAAACTGGTGATCAGGACAAACGACAGGCACCTCATATTTGCTGTGTTAGGTGCACAAGTTCACTTTTGGCATGAGTCAGAGGCACCGGGCCTGGTCTCACATTTGGAGTGCCAAATGTCTGGAGAGAGCCGAAAAACCATTCAACTGACTGCTACTTCTGTTTAACAGATATCACAGCTAAGTAAACTTCCCTCCATGTTCCTTGTCATTTAAAATTTTCTTACAAGACATCTCATTTTTTTCTTAATACAAAATAAGTGCTATATGATGTTTTTCTTTTCTCATTACAGGTCGTAATCGGAAGAGCAAAAAAGCTATGGTCTGCCCAGATCTTCAGTCTGCTAATCACCCTGTCAGACATTCGAGAGATATACCTGTTCCTCAGCCACCATCTGAAATACCAAGCGATGACACGGGCAGCTCAGACGAACCAGGATCACATGATTCCACATATGAGCCACGACCTGAATCTGACAAGAAGCCGCATCTCATCATCCAGCCTGAACTCAGTGATTTGGTCCGTGATCTAACCTTTACTAAACAGCAGAGCGAACTCCTAGCCTCCAGTCTGTAAGAATGGAATCTGCTAGATAAAGCTGGACGGATTACAACACTCAGGGAGCGCTTGTCGGATCTGCAGCAATTCTGCTCAGTGGAAAACAACCTTTGTTTTTGCAGTGATATAAGAGGACTCTTTGATGCTCTTGAATTGAGCTATGAACCAAGCCACTGGAGGTTGTTTATTGATGCATCTCTTTACGGCATTAAAGCTGTTTTACTGCACACTGGAAACACCACGCCACCCGTTCCAATCGCTGTCATTTAAAGAGATACATTTGAAAATCTTTATATCATTCTAGATTGCATTAATTACAGTGAGCATGAATGGCTTACTTGTGCCGATTTGAAAGTTGTGGCCATTCATAATGAGTTACAAACTGGCTGTATAAAATATATATGCTTTCTGTGCAAGTGGGACAGCCGAGCAAGATTAGAACATTATGTACTCTCAGCATTGCCACCTTGGGATTCACTGATACCCGGATCCCACAGGATTATTCATGAACCAGTAGTAAAGAAGGAAAACATCGTTTTGCCACCTCTCCATATAAAACTGGGCTTAATGGAACAGTTTGCCAAAGCTCTGCAGCATCGTAAACCATGTTTCCAGTACCTCAAGGAGAAATTTCCCCAAATAAGTGATGCTAAAATTTAAGAAGGCATATTTGTCGGCTCTCAGATTCGCCAACTTATGACTGACAAGGATTTTGAATTAATGATGGATGAAACTGAGTTGGCTGCATGATGTGCATTCAGAGGTGTGTGCAATGGACTCCTGGGAAAGCATATAGCCTAGAGGGTCAACGTAATGTTTTAGTGGATGAACTAGTCAAGTGTTACCAAGATCTTTGGTGCAGCATGTCACTGAAGCTTTATTTTCTACATTCTCATATGTCCCTTTTCCAAGAGAATTCAGGGGATGTAAGTGATGAACACGGAGAGAGATTTCATCAAGATATATCAATAATGGAGAGCAGGTGTACAAAGGGAAAAGGAGTCCAGCCATGCTAGCCGATTTCTGCTGAATCTGAAGTGTGACCAACCAGAGACATCACACAAACGCAGAAGTAAATATTAATAAGTACAGAAACTTATTCAAAAATACTTGTTAAGTGCTTATTTTTTTAATGGATATGGAATATTAACAATGATGACATTTCATTTGGCAATGACATTATAATTATTTCATTTTTTTTAGTTTGAATGTATGAATGTTTAGTAGGCTCATTACGAGAAAATGTGACGTGATAGGGGTATTTGACTATCAGATTCAGATTCAGCACACTTGAATTGATAATAGAATCCTAAAGACGACTATGTTTTTTTCTTGACCCTTAAATTTGTTAGACTGTTTTATAGTACATATGGAAATAATCACTCACCTCATTATTATCAGCATGTTGATTAATTTCATGCTATGCAGCAAGCAGATTAATCAAAGAGGGTGAACAATCCACCATCTCCATCCTCTGTATCTTCAGACATGTGAAAAATCCGTTTGGTAATGAATCAGCACGATTCATTACCAAACGGATTTTCCATTACCAAACTTGCCCAGATTTGGTGGTGAAAAATACTAAAAGGCAACCCTGTTCGAAAAGCAATCACGAGTACCGAAAATTCGTTCAAATCACACCAAAATACACCAGAAAAATATATTGCCAAGCCAAAGCCTAAGTCTACTAATACCAAGTCGGTTCACTTTCCATCAGGGCGAAGGGAGGCGTGGCTTGTGTGTGACGTCAGTTGGCTAAAGTAACAGAAAATGTATAAAACATCAGACTCAAATTAAACATTTATAAAAACGGAAAACGAAGCAGGGAAAGAAGTGCTTCCCTCACATCCCTACACCTTCCATCACACCCCTACACCTCCCCTCACACATTTCAGTCCCTTCCTTCACTTCACCGAACCGGAGAAATGCGTCATGGACTGATTAGTGGAGCAATCATCCACCCTCCATCATGGTCAGGAGTCAACTGAGCTAGTGAGCTGGTAGTTCGTGCCAGCCAGAGCCAGTCAACGTCACTCCGATGCTCCGCCCCCTGCGCAAGCTTGGAGCCGTTTTGGACGAAAGCGAACTGACTTGGCATTAGTAGACTTTGACCAAAACAAAATAGTGCGGACTTGTAACAATTTACTGAACGCAAACATGAGACTTTGTAATTCAAACTAACTGGCTGTGCACGATTCGTCTGTTTAGGTAGTACTTGGCCATTTTTTCACTGTAGGCATCATTTCATGAACTAATCATACTAAGTATAAAAGTATCATGCACCATATCTGATGACCAGCTTAGAAGAAATAGTGATAAATAAAATGGAAGTGGATACAGTATCTCATCTTTGTTTTTGTCTCGTCATAAATTAACCATCTCAGGAAAAGCGGGGAAGTCTTAACCCGTCATGTCCCGAGGTTTTCCGCACCTCCGACATCCCCCAATCCCGAGGTATTTTTGAAAAAATTTTTTTTGGCTAAAATCTCCGCCTTTGGTGAGAAACATTAAAAATTCATAGAGAAATCACTCACCTGAGGTTTAAAATACTCGATCCAGGTAGGAGTTCCTCCTTACCTAACTGGGTTTTCTAACATGCTGGCACCAAAGAAAACGAGTTCTATGGGAGGGTAACTATTTTACACAACTCATAAACGGTATTTATTTATTTACTTGGTACGAATTTATATGTAGTATGAGAGTATATTGGTTTTCAAGCAGTAATATAGGCATTATAAGCATTGTTTCACTCACTAACTAATCACCATACCTGACCTTTTTTTGCCACATTACCTGATCATTATTTCTGACTGTTTCTTCTTCTAATGCTATGTAAACTTTGTCCTCCACATTGTCATTGATTGGGGAATCACTCTGGCCCTGAATATCTTTATTGGCCATGTCACTGGTAACAGGTGAATTGCCGAGACAATGGCGTGAGGGGGGGAGGGGGGAGGTTATGTGGTGTAAGGCATTGTCCCTGCTTGGGATCTTGTAGAGGAATAGAGGAAGTTGTCCTGTGTATACGTATGAAAAATCACGCGCGAAAATTGAAAATTGTGCAAATTAGGGACCTTGTAATTGCATGACGTACCAGTACGTCGCCGGGACTGGCAAATGCAAAATGTTGCAACGTACCCATACGTCGACGGGACGGGGCAGGTTAAAACGATGAAAATATTAAATGCTTATTTTCTATCTTTACACAATGTTTTTATCATTAAATTAGAATTCCCATCACACTCACCATAGGGTCCTTCAAATTCTGCATAGTGTTCTTTGCACAAGGCTGCTATAATTTGACAAATGGGCATACAAAGGGATGCTATGAGACTCCTCGCGGATTCCAGTACTACGCTGTGGTAATCCTCTCCTGATCACAGGGGAATGCTCTCCCATTTTTGCTTTAAGATTACCAAAAGATACAGATAGGGCAAGGTGAACACCTGACCACAGTTAAATACTACGGCCATAAGTCTATCTATCTATCTATTGCCAGACGCCTCAATTCTGTTTGGGGTGGCCCCAAACAAAATGCCTCCACGTCGCCATGTCCCCCGCCATTTCACTGCCCTGCTCCCAACTCACACCCCCCTCTCTCATATACCTCTCCACCCCATCCCTTCATCTTATCCTCAGCCTCCCCCTCCCTCTTCCCC
Organism: Coenobita brevimanus; assembly: GCF_032717465.1. Lineage (NCBI taxonomy): Eukaryota > Metazoa > Arthropoda > Malacostraca > Decapoda > Coenobitidae > Coenobita > Coenobita brevimanus. Next base: position 38,911,544 of record NC_136967.1, read on the forward strand.
CCTCCGCCTCACTCACGTACACTCTCCTCGTCAGTCTTTCACCCTCCATCCTCTCCACATGGCCAAACCACCTCAGTGTGTTCCTCATAACGCTACCTATCACATCCACATCCACACCACAAAGCTCCTTTATATCCTCATTCGTCAACCTGTCTCTCCATGTGACTCCACAAGCTCCTCTTAAATAACTCATTTCCACTGCTCTCACTCTTTACTTGTGTCTTTCCAACAAAGTCCAAGCTTCACTTCCATACGTTAGAGTTGATATCACAATACTGTCATGTAGTAACTTTTTCACTTCCATGCTCACTTCCCTGTTTCTTATCACTGCTTTCAAAGAACCAGCAACCTTTCTTCCCTGCTGTACCCTTTCAAGCACTTCACCTTCCAAACCTCCATCCTTACTCATCACACTACCCAGTACTAAAACGTACTCACATTTGCAATTCCTCACCATCCAACCTCGCTGTACATTCACTGACTTCACCTCTTTCAAAGACCATCATTTTACTCTTCCCTACATTCAGCTTTAGATTCCGTTTCTTGCACACTCTCCCTAACTCATCAACCAAGCCTTGCAGCTTCCCTTCGTCTTCATTCAACAACACAGTATCATCTGCAAACAACAGTACAGGGAGTTTCCAAATACTATCCTCTCTCACCAGGGCCACTCCAACATCCACTACCCTACCTTGTACCTCTTTTATTACCCCATCCATGTACAGATTGAATAACCATGGAGACATGACACGTCCCTGTTTCAATCCAACCTTCAATGAGAGAAATTCACTTAGTTCACCATCCACATGCACTGCAGCCTTAGCACCATCATACATACTCTTCACAGCATTCAACAACTTCCCATCTACTCCATATATTCTTCATACTTTCCATAATCCTTGTCTATCCACCCTGTCATATGCTTTCTCCAAATCCATGGAAGCCGCATACACCTTCTTTCCCTTCTCTAGAAACTTTTCCACTAAAGATCTAAGAATGAATATCTGATCTACACAACCTCTTCTCTTCCTAAAGCCTCCCTGTTCTTCTCCAACTAATTCCTCTGTTCTTTCTCTAACTCTGTCAATAAGTATCCTACCACACACTTTTCCTATTATCTTTGGAGGTTGGGTTGAAACAGGGATGTGTCATGTCTCCATGGTTGTTCATTCTGTTCATGGATGGGGTAATAAAAGAGGTTCAGGGTAGGGTAGTGGATATTGGAGTGGCCCTGGTGAGAAAGGATAGTTTTTGGAAACTCCCTGTACTGTTGTTTGCAGATGATACTGTGTTGTTGAGTGAAGACGAAGGGGAGCTACAAGGCTTGGTGGATGAGTTTGGGAGAGTGTGCAAGAAACGGAATCTAAAGGTGAATGTAGATAAGAGTAAAGTGTTGGTCTTTGAGAGAGGTGAAGTCAGTGAATGTACAGCGAGGTTGGATGGTGAGGAATTGGAATGGAAAATATGAGTACGTTTAAGTACTTGGGTAGTGTGATGAGTAAGAATGGAGGTTTGGAGGGTGAAGTGCTTGAAAGGGTACAGCAGGGAAGAAAGGTTGCTGGTTCTTTGAAAGCAGTGATAAGAAACAGGGAAGTGAGCATGGAAGTGAAAAAGTTACTACATGACAGTATTGTGATACCAACTCTAACGTATGGAAGTGAAGCTTGGACATTGTTGGAGGGACACAAGTCAAGAGTGAGAGCAGTGGAAATGAGTTATTTAAGAGGAGCCTGTGGAGTCACATGGAGAGACAGTTTGACGAATGAGGATATAAAGAAGCTTTGTGGTGTGGATGTGGATGTGATAGGAAGTGTTATGAGGAACACACTGAGGTGGTTTGGCCATGTGGAGAGGATGGAGGGTGAAAGACTGACGAGGAGAGTGTATGTGAGCGAGGTGGAGGATGGAAGAGAGAAGGGGAGGCTGAGGATGAGATGGAGGGATGGGGTGGAGAGGTATATGAGAGAAGGTGGTGTGAGTTGGGAGCAGGGCAGTGAAATGGCGAGGGACAGGACGACGTGGAGGCGATTTGTTTGTGGCCACCCCAAACGGGATTGAGGCGTTTGGCAATAGATAGATAGATAGATAGACTAAGAAGGCAAATGCCCCTATGATTACCACACAATTCTTTTTCCCCTTTTCCTTTGTGCAAGGGAATAATTAAACCTGACTTCCAATCCTCCGGGATTCTACCTTCCTCCCAGGCCAATCTACACATCTTCCACATCCATTCTACTACAATCTCTCCCCCATGCTTCAGCATTTCACCACACACTCCATCAATCCCTGGGGCTTTCCCCAATTTAACTTTCTTCATTGCTTCCACGACTTCTATCCTACTGATTTCTTCCTGTCTTCTCACCTCCCTCCTTCTCCCAGCCATTCTCCAGCCACTTATACTCGCATTACTTCCATCCTCTATGTTCAATAATTCCTTAAAGTGTTCTCTCCATCTACTCACTTTTTCTCCCTTCTCCACTAGTAATCTACCATTTTTATCTTTCACTCTCCTGCTAACCTCACTTCCACCCTATTTTACTCTCTTCACCTCTTTCCAGAACATTTTCTTACAGTCCCTCCACTTTACACTGAAATTCCTTCCAAATTCCTCATCCACTCTCTTCTTACTCTCTCTTACTAATCTTTTCACCTCTCTCTTTCTTTCTACATATAACTCTCTCTTCCGCCTCTCAACTTCTTCCACACCCCTATTTCTCATCCATTCATTGTATGCTTTCTTCTTTCGTGCCACAGCCTGTCTCACCTCTTCAGTTCACCACGCTATTCCTTGCATCCCCCTCCGTCTTCTCTTCCTCCCACACACCACATAACATTCTGCACATATTTCTTCTGTAAATATCCTGCACACACCTTCCACGTCCCCCATCTGCTCCAATTCATATTTGCCCAATCGTTCCTCCACTTCTCTCTTATACTCTGCCTTTTTCTCATCCTCTTGTAACCTTTCCACTCTCCTTGCAACTACTCCTTCCTCTCGCCTTTCCCTTCTTCTATTTCTCTATCTTACTTGGATCCTAAATGTGGCCACCACCAAGTAGTGGTCAGAAAGTCCACTCTACCAACGTCTATAAGCTCTTGCATCCATTACACATCTTCGTATCCTTTCATCCACACACACATACTGTAATCAATCATTGCCTTCCTTCCATTCAGTTCACCACCCACCGTTCTCATTACTCGCCATGTATACCTGTGGATCATTTTATGCCTGAAGAGGATACTGGCTATCACCAACCCTCTGGATGCAAAAAACAATGACAATTATTATTTGTAACCACTGAAAAATTGTAGACAAGTCAGAAACTGTTTGTGTTATAGGCTATCTGCCTGTCTAATGCCAGAAGCCTCAATTCCGTAACGAGTGGCCAAAAACATCGTCTCCATGCCGCCCTGTCTCCGCCATTTCACTGCCCTCCCCCCAGCTCACACACACCCTCTCTCATATACATCTCCACTCCAACCCTTCATCTCATCCTTGGCCTCCCTCTCCCTCTCCTCCCCTCCACCTCACTCACATACACTCTTCTCGTTACTCTCTTTCGCTCTCCTTCTTCTCCACATGTTATGGTCACATCAAGTAAATATTGAAGCAATTGTTATGATGGACGATTTGCGAAGTGCGTGCATAAGTGAATGGTAAAGTCACCAGCTTATGAGTGAAGAGAGTTAAAGTACAACTCTGATAATTAATGACTAGGGAGAAGAAAATTTGTCAAAGGACTGCCTCTTAGGATTACCTCTATTGATAGTTTTAGAATAAGAACAATGACCATCTACCACAGCAGCCATGAGGTAACTGAAAAGAAAGCTGCTTAAAAAAGCCAAGATAGAAGCCTTATAAACCGTAAGAAGGGGTTTGGAAATTGAAGAATTGTGCTAGATTGTTGATAACCTTTGAGTTGTCAAACAATGGCTAAGATTTCACAAAAGTCCTGAAAGTAAAATCTCCAAGAATCTGAAGGAAATGTAAAGATGATTACCAGTGGAGCTTCCCTCATGGAACCCATACAGATCATCATAAATTAGCTCATTTAAGGAATAGTGTCTCCGTATCTTCCACCTAAGGATATGTCCAAATTTGACTTTGGAATGCAAATGATCAATCGCTCCACTGGTGATGGAGCTGATTCTTGCTGCACAACACACTAGACCCACATTATCAGTGACATGAATCAACTCGGGTTCAGCCAAAACTGCATGAGGAATCCAGGGGATAGTTGTCCTATTTAGCATTTCTATGTATTCCCTAGCTGAGTTACACAGACACTAACTCCCTCGGTGAATCCCTTCCTGTGATAATGGTATCATGTTACTTCCTCGAGTTTATTATGGACTGACATGGTTGCTTTTGAGTGTATCTATCATTTGATAAACATACCTCTTTCCATAGAATGTCATTGCAAGTCTCTTAAAACACTATAGTTTGATACTGAGAGAATAACATTGGCATCCTCATGACAGAATGACTGGAAAGCTTCGGTAAAATCCGAAATAATGATTACTATGCTTGACCACTAAAATGTATTCACTGTTGTATGCATCTCTTCATGGCTGAATTATCTTCTATTTACTTTCAAAAACTTTGAAGGAATGTGCAAAGCAATTCTTCAGAATATATAACCATCCCCTCCGTGTCTGTCAACCCACCCGTACATTTTACATGAACCACAGTAGTGGTTCATAATTGGGATCGCCTAGGAATTTGCTGAAAACCCTAATAGAAGAGTCATCTAAAAACCATCTTAGAAAGCAAACTTACTCTTGAAACAACATCCAGAGGGTTCCTTTTCAATAGTTTTTGTCAGCCAAGCATTGATAATGTTTAAGAAAAGTGTTATAAGAAAGTTTGGTACATTCGAAATTTGCCAGTTCGTTTCATATTGTTTCACAGGTCTACAAGAAAATCTATTCTGTATTTCGGAATAAAAACTAGCCAATCGTACTTAAAAGGTCACTGCGCGTGTCCAAGACCTATTTTAAAACACCTAATCGGTAGATGATCATCTATCTTTCGGATACATAGAGATTCGTCTACTCAATTGCAAGCACTTGACAAGCCACTCAAGTACGGAATTGCCGTTATCAACTGTGCATCACTTGCTGCGTGACTATATTAAATTTTATATTATACATCGTTATTACTTAGTGGAAAACTCTAGCTAGTAAATTACTTATGCAGGCAATGAAGCACCATTGTGAGAAAGAGTCTTTGCGTAATTAACAAGCATAGGTGCGATTTTACACAATTACATTAATTTTTACCTCAAGGCTTTATTTAGCTTATTTTAGTTTATCCCTGAAGTCTCAGCAGACTTGTGTATAGACGTCACACAACTGAAAAGCGCGGGTTTGTGCCTTGTACTCTAATTGGAAGTGACCAAGTGATATAGTGACCGTTTCTCAATACGAACTAACGCCAAAGTTGGATCAGTTTTTCATCGTTATTGGAATTCATTGTGACAGTAACCATCTCACGAGTCAACTGCAGGGGGACCAAGGGGGAGAGTAAGAGATGGAGAAGGGGGACGAGAAAGAGGCAGAGGAAGGAGACGAAGAGGGCATGGGGGAGGCAGAAGAAGTGCCCCCTACAGCAGTTATTACTGTAACTAATGTAGTAATGTTACATTTTCAATTTCACACACACACACACACACACACACACACACACACACACACACACTATTATGCAAAATAGTCGTGCAAAGTACACGCTAGCAGATTTTGTTTTGTAATCAGTTTGAATAGATAGCATTTCAGATTTTACTCAATGCAACTTCTTAAAAATTATCTTTTTTAATCAATTTGCAAAATATAAACGTTCTGAAACAATCAGTGTCCACCATAAAAGGCCTTACACGTATAGTAAACAAAATGAAGACCAAAATTTAAAACACCAACCAACAATCAGTGTGTGCAAAGCCACAACACCAGAACAGTGAATATTATTGAAAGAAAAAAAAAAGCCAAGTGTTTAGTGTCGTTACATAAAAGTTTTAATGGTAATTGAAACGCAAGAATTTTCATCATTTAACTCATAAATGGATTATAAAAATAGTAAGCAAGCTAGGTACGTAAAAAATATGTAATTCAAAACTGGAGAACAGATCGCTTTAAAAAGTAAACAAACAAGGAAAGATCGCTGGAGAGCATGCAAAACCAGCAAGGATTCAAGTAACGTTGATAATGTAAACCCACAAATCTCTGTTTTGACTCTTTACAAACTGTTAATACCAGAGTCAAAAGGGATTTGTGAGTTTACATTGTCAACGTTACTTGAATCCTTGCTGGTTTTGCATTCTCTCCAGCGATCCTTCCTTGTCTGTTTACTTTTTTTTAGCAATCCTTATTCCCCAGTATTTAATTACTATTTTTTTTATTTACCTAGTAATAATGAGTTATAAAAATCTACGCAGGTGAACAATTGGAGTTTTGTCGATTCCTATAGCGACTAACCCAACCAATAACCATTCTAATGTTGATAGTTGGGGGGTCTGAAATGTTAATATTTGTTTTTGATTAGCTGAATAACCTACCGCCAAACTCCATGATGGAAAGTGATAGAGGAAAAGCAAAATAAGAATGCCTAAGCAGGGTATAAGCACAAAAACTTAACTTATAACTTAAGAAGTGGATGAACCCCTTTAGTGATCATATCCTTCGTTAGGGCTGAGGCCAGGAGAAACATTAAATACATATAGGGATGAAATCAGAAGGAATGAGAGAAGGAGGAACTACACTGACATACTTCAGTGTCGGTCCTTCTCGAATCCCACCTCATTGTTGCTGACAGCACTAGAACAGGAATGATTAATCCGAGGATTGTTTGCCTTAGCAAGAGGGTAAGAAAATGAACCATGGTACATCTATATCCAAATAATAAACTCTGTAGCTTACATATTTACTTGCTTGGCTCTCAGCCATGGAAACACTAATCAGCCAAGGGAAAATCAAAGAAGTACTGCCTGAGGGTTATTCATTAAATAGTGTTGTAGTGCCACAAATGCTCCTTTTCGGAAGAGTACACAGGCTATATTAGAGTGACACAAATGGTTACAGAGAATACCACTGTGAGAGATGAAGCTCAAATAGAAAAAAAATGACAGGGCATAAAGAATAGTTGTAGACAGATACCAGGTATTTTATGGCTCCCATCACAACGGTCTGGGATATAGGTCAGGTGCTATGCAAGCTGCTGTAGGTCTCTTGTGATAGAGGAGTTGTAGTCTGGAAAAGATTCAAACTGCCCAGAGAGCAGATTTCCGAGAGAGAGAGAGAGAGAGAGAGAGAGAGAGAAGAGATGAAGAAAATGAGTCCTATACTTGAGGTTATTCAGTGAAAGAATGACATGCAGTAGATCCCGGGGAATGCAAACATCACAGATTTATAGTCAGAGATAGAGAGACAGCCGTAGCTACAGCAAGGACAATTAAGAAAGTTAATGATCGGGAACACAAGAGCAAGTGTGGTTCTTGCTCACATACACACAACCACCATGTTTTGCTTGGAAATGAGTGTAGAGATAATAGGAGGAAAAAGAGGGAGGGTTTGTTATCAGTAGCCTCATACAACCAAGTCTCAGCTAGAAACATAAGGTGAGGTAGAGAGGAAAAGGGTTTGTTTTCACCACAGTAATACCAGTAGTTTTGGGGGGAAACATAAATGTTAAAGAAACTACCAGAAAGAGCGCCAGACTGAAGTCTAGGATATCTAATTTGATAATATGCACGGGAAGGTTAAAAGGCCGGGGTAACTTTGGTCCCCTTCCCCACCCCCATCTAGGCTACGAGGATGGGTGTTGGATCGCCTTATACAGAATGTTTCATAACAAATTGTAATCTGTAGTATGCATTTGTGTGTGTGGGTGGGTGGGTGTGTACGTACACAGTGAGGCGAAAATTTGATAGTAATTATACAGGACTGTTCTCCATACTTATGAAGTGCAGAAGAAAGATAAAAAGAAAGAAAACTCAAAAGGTGCAACGCCCATGTCCCCCAATTGCAACAAGAGCAAGCCATTTGACTTTGACCTGTGACTTTGATCTTGGATCAGTTATTCTCAGTATCGAATAACTTCACTCATGCCTGAAGTTTAACCCTTCGCCTATGCTTGGTCCGAATCAGAGCAAAACTTTTCAGTTTTCCTTGTTTCCTGACTTTGAATTTCTACCTTTTCCAGTGACCTTGGTCTTTGACTGATTGTTCTCAAAATCGAATCCCTTAATCCTTGCCTATCCCTGAACCGTTCTACAAAGTATGGCGTAAATCAAATAACAACTTTAAAGTTCTCCTTGTCATGTTGTCTTGACCTTTGCCCTATTGTAATCAAAACAGCAGATCAATCTTTTGGCTTAAACTCGAGCATTCCATCAAGTCTGGCCCAAAATCAGACACACACACACAAAAAGTTTCGCGTTGTTCACACGTAGATGCAAGGGTCAAATTTTGATGTTGCTCTGCGGCTTTGACCTTTGACTGATTGTTCTCAAAATCGATTAAGAACTGTTTATGTGAAATTGCAAGGCCAGTGTTAGCCATTGGCCTTGTGCCCATGACCATTGACCTTTTCTTTAAAAAAAAAAAAAAAAAAGAAGGAAGAAAAGTTGGCTAAGCTCTTAGCTGCCCCTCTGCTCTTCCTTTTTTTTTTTTTTTTTTTCTTTTTTGCTAAACTGGGATAATTTTTTTTAAAAGTCCGTATCTTCAAACACACACACACACACACACACACACACACACACACACACACACACACACACTTCGAGTAAAATATAACATGTACTTTCGCTTCGCATGCGCGGTTATTACAAAATGATATTGTTTGGAGTTAAACCCTGATCACTAGTGAGCTCCAGCTCCAGCCTATCACCAGCTATCCTTCCATCCTGGGGGTACCTCTCTGTTTGTTGGTGCTACAGCCTTCTTCTTACACATGTCTTGGATGAGCTGCATGTTGATAGTGTCACTCATAGACACGGAGAAACTTGAGCTAAGCTGAACAGAAATGACTTTTTTTTTTTTTTTTTTTTATGTGTCCGACTCTGGGCATAGGCTTCACAGCCTGCTCTCAAGGCCCAGTAGTCCTCCTACATACCATACACCTTTCTACATGTCACCTCTTCGGCGCTAACACCCACCGTCCATATTGAATACATGCTAGGGCTGTCTCATACAGGACTGGCGTATTGGTATTAGCGGGGGTACTTTTATGACATGTCGGCGGGTCATCTGGTAGATCAGGAAAGTCTGCTTTTATGAAATTCAAATCCTTAAACTGTTCCCTGCCCCAGCCAGGATTCGAACCTGGGTCCATCAGGACCGCAGGCCGCCTCTCTACCGATTCAGCCACCGCCTCCCCCCTGAACGATGTTCAGTACTGGTGTGGAAAAAAATAGATACTGGAACAATTTTCTAGGAGTGTGTGTGCATGTGTGTGTTTATGAGTTTATGTGTGTGTGTGTGTGTGTGTGTGTGTGTGTGTGTGTGTGTGTGTGTGTGTATGTGTGTGTGTGTGTGTGTGTGTGTGTGTGTGTGTGTGTGTGTGTGTGTGTGTGTGTGTATCTGTGTGTGTGTGTGTTTGTGTGCGCGTGTGTGCGTGCGTGTGTGTGTGTGTGTGTGTGTGTGTGTGTGTGTGTGTATGTATGTGTGTGTGTATTTGTGTGCCGTGCGTGCGTGCGTGTGTATATGTGTGTGCGTGCGTGTGTGTGTGTGTGTGTGTGTGTGTGTGTGTGTGTGTGTGTGTGTGTGCAAGACAGATTGATCTTTGTGTTGGCGATGCAGCATTAATGGTGGAAATAGGCAAGTGTGAGTGAGATGCCTCCATCGTTCAGGACTTGGAGTGTGAGATATAAACTTCTGATCGGATTTATCAAAGGATAATGTTGATGCTTGCATTCTTCGACTGATTCAAAATGTTTAGTGCTGCAGAAAGTGAAGTCTGGAACTACCAGAGATAGTAGCAAAGTGGTGCTGGCTGAGAGGAATTAATCACAGTTGGTGACGTTCTAGTAAATAGAGACATTTGCAACTAGAGTCGTTCTATTTTATGAAAGCAGTTTGGGTGGGGCAGCCTAAGACCTCACACCACTAGCTCTTTTGCCACATCACCGCCGCCACACACGTGTAATAATCTCTCTCTCCCTCTCTCTCTCCTATTTTAAGTTAGTAACTACTTATAAATGAATTTTAAATACTCTGTATAGATGTAATAAAAAGAAAAACTGTAGTATAGTATAAATCTGGTAAGACTTGTCAGTGTTGCTTTTGCAACGTTGTCAAGAGGAGTGACACGTGAGATAGCCTTGTGTGTGCAGCTCATACTCGGTTAGTCTCCCACCATGGAAGCTTGCCGATTAAAATTCAAAACAGGAGAAAAAAAATAAAGAAAATAGAATTAGAAGTAGTTAATATAAATATGAGAGAGAGAGAGAAAGAGAGGGGGGGGAGAGAAGCACGTGTGTGATGGCGATGTCGCAACAGAGCTAGTGGCGTGAGGTCTTAGAAGGCCCCACCCAAACTGCCTTCATAAAATAGAAAGCCTATAGTGGAAGTAAAGTACCATAGCAGAAGTCAATGGAAAGTGGTGGAAATTTTGACTGCCAAAAGAGAGATAATTGGCTAGTACTATGAGGACTATGATATAGAATAAAGACGGCAAAAGGACTGCTTATAGCTATGTTACTATCTATCTATCTATATATTGCCAGACGCCTCAGTCCCGTTTGGGGTGGCCACAAACAAATCGCCTCCAAGTCGCCCTGTCCCCCGCCATTTCACTCCCCTGCTCCCAACTCACACCCCCCTCTCTCATATACCTCTCCACCCCATCCCTCCATCTCATCCTCGGCCTCCCCCTCCCTCTTTCCCCCTCCACCTCACTCACATACACTCTCTTCGTCAGTCTTTCACCCTCCATCCTCTCCACATGGCCAAACCACCTCAGTATGTTCCTCATAACGCTTCCTATCACATCCACATCCACACCACAACGCTCCTTTATATCCTCATTCGTCAGCCTGTCTCTCCATGTGACTCCACAGGCTCCTCTTAAATAACTCATTTCCACTGCTCTCACTCTTGACTTGTGTCCTTCCAACAACGTCCAAGCTTCACTTCCGTACGTTAGAGTTGGTATCACAATACTGTCATGTAGTAACTTTTTCACTTCCATGCTCACTTCCCTGTTTCTTATCACTGCTTTCAAAGAACCAGCAACCTTTCTTCCCTGCTGTACCCTTTCAAGCACTTCACCCTCCAAACCTCCATCCTTACTCATCACACTACCCAAGTACTTAAACGTACTCACATTTTCCAATTCCTCACCATACAACCTCGCTGTACATTCACTGACTTCACCTCTCTCAAAGACCATCACTTTACTCTTCCCTACATTCACCTTTAGATTCCGTTTCTTACACACTCTCCCAAACTCATCCACCAAGCCTTGCAGCTCCCCCTCGTCTTCACTCAACAACACAGTATCATCTGCAAACAACAGCACAGGGAGTTTCCAAACACTATCCTCTCTCACCACGGCCACTCCAACATCCACTACCCTACCTTGTACCTCTTTTATTACCCCATCCATGTACAGATTGAACAACCATGGAGACATGACACGTCCTTGTTTCAACCCAACTTTCAAAGAGAAAAATTCACTTACAGTAGTTCACCATCCACACGCACTGCAGCCTTCGCACCATCGTACATACTCTTCACAGCATTCAACAACTTCCCATCTACTCCATATATTCTTAACACTTTCAACAATCCTAGTCTATCCACCCTGTCATATGCTTTCTCCAAATCCATGAAAGCCGCATACAACTTCTTTTCCTTCTCTAGAAACTTTTCCACTAAAGATCTGAGAATGAATATCTGATCTACACAACCTTTTCCCTTCCTAAAGCCTCCCTGTTCTTCTCCAACTAATTCCTCTGTTCTTTCTCTAACTCTGTCAATAAGTATCCTACCATACACTTTTCCTATTATACTAAGAAGACAAATGCCCCTATGACTACCACACACTTCTTTTTCCCATTTTCCTTTGTACAAGGGAATAATTATACCCGACTTCCAATCCTCCGGGACTCTACCTTCCTCCCAGGCCAATCTGCACATCTTCCACATCCATTCTACTACTATCTCTCCCCCATGCTTCAGCATTTCACCACACACTCCATCAATTCCTGGGGCTTTCCCTGATTTAACTTTCTTCATTGCTTCCACAACTTCTATCCTACTGATTTCTTCCTGTCTTCTCACCTCCCTCCTTCTCCCAGCCATTCCCCAGCCACTTATACTCGCATTACTTCCATCCTCCACGTTCAACAATTCCTTAAAGTGTTCTCTCCATCTGCTCACTTTTTCTCCCTTCTCCACTAGTAATCTACCATTTTTATCTTTCACTCCCCTGCTAACTTCACTTCCACCCTGTCTTACTCTTTTCACCTCTCTCCAGAACATTTTCTTACAGTCCCTCCACTTTACACTCAAATTCCTTCTAAATTCCTCATCCACTCTCTTCTTACTCGCTCTTACTAATCTTTTCACCTCTGTCTTTCTTTCTACATATAACTCTCTCTTCCGCCTCTCAACCTCTTCCACGCCCCTATTCCTCATCCATTCATTGTATGCTTTCTTCTTTTGTGCCACAGCCTGTCTCACCTCTTCAGTCCACCACGCTGTTCCTTGCACCCCCCTCCGTCTTCTCTTCCTTCCACACACCACATCACATGCTGCACATATTTCTTCTGTAAATATTCTACACACACCTTCAACGTCCCCCATCTGCTCCAATTCATATTTGCCCAATCGTTCCTCCACTTCTCTCTTATACTCTGCCTTTTTCTCATCCTCTTGTAACCTTTCCACTCTCCTTGCAACTACTCCTTCCTCTCGTCTTTCCCTTCTTCTGTTGCTCCATCTTACTTGGACTTTAATTCTGGCCACCACCAAGTAGTGGTCAGAAAGTCCACTCCCCCAACCTCTATAAACTCTTGCATCCAATATACATCTTCGCATCCTTTCATCCATACACACATAATCAATCATTGCCTTCCTTTCATTCAGTTCACCACCCACCCTTCTCATCACTCGCCATGTATACCTGTGGATCATTTTATGCCTGAAGAGGGTATTGGCTATCACCAACCCCCTTCCAGCACAAATGTCCACTAACGCACTGCCATTCTCATCTATCTCAGCAGGCACACCCCACTCACCAACTATTCCATCCACCTTCACATTCCCAACTTTACCATTCATATCACCAATCAAAAACACTCTCTCATTCCTTCCAAACTTTTCCATGCACACTTCTACATTTGTCCAGAACTCTTCTCTCACTCTTCTAGCACGATCTTGCGTTGGTGCATACACACACACAATCGCCCACATTTGTATTCCAACTTTCAACTTTACCCACACAATCCTTGATCCAACTGATCCATACTGTCTTATGCTCCTCTTCCATCTTTTACTCACAACTATACAAACTCCTTCCTTTGCCCTCTCATTCTCACCTACTCCTGCACATATACCCCATCCATACTCCCATTCTCTCACACTTTCTCCTCTCCATTTTGTTTCAGTTATTCCACATACATCCACTTTCGCATCCTCAAGCACCTGGACAATCTCTCTCTCTTTCACCTCATCATTCGCTCCCCTTACATTCCACGTTCCAATTGCAATGTCCTTTGTCCGGTCCTTGGTTGTCAACGTTTGGTCAGTCCTTGTCCGAGGCTTATTGTTTGTTTTTTTAGTTAGTTGTTTTCCGGGGAGGGGCACTAACCCTCCGCCAACCCTTTCAGTCGCCTTTTACGACAAGCAGGGATACTGGGGGAGTATTCTTGAAAAACCCCCCTACCCCCAGGGTAGGGTACGGTATGAGTATGAAATGTCCTGATTTACCCTCCCCATCCCAACCACTTTTCCACCACTGACTCCCCCCAATCCCGACCATTTTTGGAAATTTTTTTTTTTGGCTCAAACCGCTTTTGGTGAGAAACGTCGAAAATTCATAGAGAAATCACTCACCTGAGGTTTAAAATACTCGATACAGGTAGGAGTCTCTCCTTACCTTACTGTTTTTTTTTAACAGGCTGACACCAAAGAAAACGAGTTCTGTGGGAGGATAACTATTTCACACCACTCATAAACGGTATTTATTTATTTACTTGATACGAATTTATATGTAGTACGAGAGTATATTGGTTTACAAGCAGTAATATAGGCATTATAAACATTGTTTCACTCACTAACTCATCACCATACTTGACCTTTTTTTGCCACATTACCTGATCATCATTTCTGACTGTTTTTTCCTCTAATGCTATGTAAAGTTTGTCCACATTGTCATTGATTGGGGAATCACTCTGGCCTTGAATTTCGTACCATGGCATGACATGGCTTTACTGGCCAGGTCACTGATAACAGGTGAATTGCTGAGACAATGGCATGCAGGGGGGGGGAGAAGGTCATGCTGGGTAAGGCATTGTCCCTGCCTGGCATCTTGTAGAGGAAGGTGTCATGTGTATACGTCCCAAAAATCACTCGCGAAAATTGAAAATTGTGCAAATTAGGGACCTTGCGATTGATTCGCGTTTATGTACTTCGACAGGATTGGCAGTGACAAAACGTGTGGACGTTAAAGAACGTCGACGGGACGCCGCAGGTTAAGAGTAGTGGAAGTAGAACTGTTGAGAGACATTTGTGAAATCCATAGACTGGGAGGAAAAAGTGTTGTAGCGACTCGAGAGAGATGTTGGGTAAGGAAGTCTTTTAAACAAAGAGTATTAGAATTTGTATTAGTAAGGTATGGTCACATAAAATGTATATGACAACAGTAGACAGACAGGCATATGTGAATGAATGTCAAGGAATGCTTGGATAACCAGGAAGACAGGCTGACTAGTTAAGTGAATGTGTGCGACAAGGAGGATTAGGTAATAATGATGCAAAACAAATGCTAAATTAAACAGAATTCATGAAGTATGCATTAAATACTTATATATACAACGACTGGGCCCTTCATCTGGCAGTCAAAGGAATGTCTCACCCGTCAGGTACCTTAGTAACCTGAAGCAGAGTACTATTATAGGGTATAATTTGTTGGACGAGACTTAGACAATCGAAGGTATGAATGATTAACCAATGAGTATAGTGTCATTTCACTGGCACTCTCACGACAGAACTACAAATCGGTGTTTTTGCTTTTATGCTTGTGGATTCTGGATTCTGTCTACTCCATACATAGTAGTGGATACTGTGTTCTGAAGACGATGATTTTGATGATGACAATTTTCTTGGCTGTCACGAGTCGGCGCGTTCTCTATTTAAATAAACTCGTGACATTGAACTTTGGTGGGAAACTGCAAATTCTAGTGGAATCCCAGTATGTATCACTCAGTCAACCGCCACGTATTCACCCGATTGGGAGTGTTTTCAGAACAATTTTTCGCTGTTTCATAAGTGATCGTCCTTGTGCGCGACATTAGCGCTTCCGCTGAGTGATTTGTTATGGATGTCTTTCGCTCACTCTCTTTGTGTTAGCCGTTAGCAAGTGCGGCCCGTCCACACCTCTCTCTCTCACAATTTGAATTCAGTCAGGATTTGAACGTCGTGGAAGTAGGTTTGATTGGGCCCAGTGTGGAGCAGTGTCGCTGTTGTCCAGCAAGTTCCTGAATTCCCACCTAGTGTGAGCCGACGAGAGGTTTAGCGTGTGCAGCGTCCTTCCTCAGCAATGACGCCAAGTCCATTTCGCTTAGCCCACTTTTCTGACCAGTATTTTCTTTTCATTTTTCCTAGGTTTAAGAGTTTAGCTTTTGAGTGAGCGAGTGAGTGCGATCTCCTTATTTTGAATTCATTTTGAAACGTGTAACGTAAATTTATCTCATTGTAATCAATAAATTTACAGTTCTTTTCTCTTGAGCTTAATGTAATGTAAACTACTGTTTTATTACTTCACATTTAGCTTATTTTAGTTATAACTCCTAGTTTGCATAAACGCTTTGCATTATTCACAACTGGTACTTAGGCCAGTCCTTTTTATTAACTTAAATCCGTTGTGCCATCTAGGAGTTAATTGCACCAGCAAGAACCTGTTTATCATTAATAGCATTAGTTATTGATTGTCAGGGGTGGAGTCACTTTCTCCAGAGGCCAACAGTACTAATAAACAGCACGTGTGAGTAATTAGTCTCTGCTGTGTACTGTTGAAAAAGTTTATAAATTCTTGTCCTTAGAGAATCGGCGTGTAAGCCGGAAGAAAGTAATCATTGCTTGATTTACACAAGTCAATTCATTGTCCTGTTCTCAAGTAACATTTTAAAATATCAAGTATTATTGAATATTATTCTTTAATATTGCATATTCTTCAAAAACCCCGTGGCATCTGATGACCTCGCCAGGATATTAACACCTAGCTGTAAAGCTATTCACGAGATAATACTCACTCATACTTATGTATTTATCATTAAAGTCTATAGGCATTTTCTTACTGGTGATTATTGATTCAGTTCTATTAATTTACGTAATAGTTTTCACACTCAGTTGTTTGTTAAATTTTCTTTCTTTACCAGTTTAATTAGATAAAACTGGTCACCACTAACCTGTCCCAGTATTCTTTATTCTCGATTATTGGCATCTTTCTCTGCAAAATTGCGGTCAGTACTGAGTCTCTAGTTCACTTAGATTGAGTTAGCATCATGACTAACGTCTACGTACATGAAGCTAAAGATGTGGGGCTTACTGACCCCGAGAAAATAAAGGACTATGTCCTCTCTCGGTTTAATTACGAGCAGCAACGTGAGAATGATGCTCATGAGGAGTGTCGAATTCAGCATGAGGAACGCGAGAAAGAACGCGAATATGAGCGTGAACAACAAGAGAGAGAACGAGAACACGAACGTGCTGAGCAAGAAGCTTGTGAAAAACATGAAAATTGAAATGTTGAAGCCCAAGCAAGATTCCTTGTCTTCAGACACATCTGGTGCAGCTGGCCCAAGCTCCACGAGCGCTATCCCTGCACATATTATGGCGACCCCACACATCAAGCTTCCTCCATACAAGGAAGGAGAGCGAATCGAGCCATACATAGCTCGTTTTGAAGACATGGCTCAACTTTACCAGCTGGATGATGCACCTAAGCGGCTTCAGTTTCCTAGCCTGTTTGAGGGCCCTGCCCTCTATATTCTCTACAGAATTCGTGGAGACAATCTCACGTATGAGATGATGAAGGCCGCACTTGTCAAAGCGTATGGTCTCGCAGTTGACGACGCCAAGTGTCAGTTCATGAGGGCGCATTTACAGGAAAAAGGAACTACAGTTCGGTTTCTTGACCGGCTTACTGCTTACTTAGATGAGTGGATGGAGAAAGATGAAACTCCTTCCACGTGTGAGGGGATAATTGACCTTATGCTGCACACGCAGCTAGAAAAGTCGTGGCCTACTGAACTTATGGCTCAGCCTAAGATCTGCCAGGTAAGAGGTGCCAGCCAAATGGTGAAGAAGGCTGATGCATTCTTCACTGCATATGGGTATCAAACTCGCAAGCAGCATACCTGGAACAGGAAACCTGATAAATCTGGGAAACCGTCTCAGACCGAACCCCAGCAACAGGGCAGTTCTCAGAATAATGGCCAAGGTCCAAAACCACAGAAGAAGGACCAGGGGCAAAACACCTAGAAACCTGAGTGGAAGGGGTACAACAGGTACCCTAACCAGCAGCAGTATCAGCCACGCAACCAACCGTCGGGACTGCCCTTTTCAGCACCAGCTCAAGTGACTAGGAGGCAGGAGGCGAACGCAGCCTTCATTCCTCAGCAGCAGCACGGTGGTCACGTCCCTACCAGTACGGGTACTTCCCCACAGTTCTCTAGTCCAACGGCGACAGTGAACCCTCCTCCACAGATGGCCAATGCTCCATCTCCCAAGGCAGTGAGTACGACCCCTCAGGTATCAAATTCTCAGGGCACCATGTTTGCCACATCATTTATTCAGCAGCCAAATCAGTGGCTAGATGCTTCCTCCACAGGCCCTCCCACAGGTGACTGTGCCTTCCTTGTTCAGCCAGGGTTTGTGGGAGCCATTCCTGTGAAGGTCCTGAGAGACAATGGTTCCTCAGGTTGCTCTGTCAGGCAGAGTCTAGTTCGGCCTGAGGATTATACAGGTCAACAGATCCAAGCTAACCTTATTGATGGATCAGTGAGATTGTTCCCTGAGGCACGTATCCAGGTGGCATCTCCATTTTACACTGGTACAACAGTCGCAGTTGTCACACCAGAACCTTTTATTTGACCTTATCATAGGCAATATTCCAGGTGCCAAGCATAGTTGCACCGAAGATGATGCTACTCAGACTTCGGCTACAGTAACACGAGCCATGGCTGAGGCTCCAGACTGTGTCACCCCGGTGACCATTGAATCACCGCAAGATCTGATGTGTAGCCAAGTTGTTGTTCAAGAACAACACTCCGAACCAACACTTGCTGCCGTGTGAAAGAAACAAAAGGGTAGAGTGATAAAGTATCCACTGGGAGGTCAAGCTAAGTTCCTTCTTAAACAAGGATGGCTGTACCGTGAGTCACGAACACCCCAGTGCGAGGTTCGACTGCAGTTTGTCGTTCCCGTTAGCTACTGCCTAGCAGTGTTAGAATGGGGTCATTGTTCAGCCTCAGGAGGTCACCTGGGCAAAAGGAAAGCCCAGGGCTGTATCCGTGCTGACTTTTTCTGGCCAGGGATGGGACGAGAGATAGATAGTTTTGTGCGTTCCTGCAATGTGTGTCCACTTACCATTAATCAGGGACATGTCCTTCGTGTGCCGTTTGAAACCACACCCGTAATCTCTGAGTCAGTTGAGAGAGGGGGCAGTGGTGAAGTGGGTGCAGACCTGACGTCTCGACCGTTGGCCCCACAGGACACAGTATGTCCAGGGCCTGTACATACATATGTACCGTAAGTTAAGGGGGAAGTTCAAGAACCCCGCAGAGACAGTCCGAGGCTGTGTTAGAATTATCTTGTGGAACGTCTCAAGCTGTGGGCCTCTCTGAGGATTTCTTGAGAATGCACATTATCCACATGAGCGTTCACACCCATGGTGGGTGTTAAAACGTGACCTGCCCAAGACTGCATAGGGATTCTCAGCATCCTGTCATTAATCGTAAGTGTAGAGTTAGTTTAACCAGTAAACTGGGTCCCTAGTGAATTGCAGCGTTTGATGTCCTGCAGAAACGCCCAGTCCTTTCGCTAATTAAGTATAGGGTGTAACCAGTAAACTGGGTCAGCGTTTAATGTCCTGCAGAGATGCCTTGACTATGCTTCCTGGTTAACCCTTACACCGTGGGCATGTTTCCCAATGTTTTGCGTGTCCCGTGGGGTTATTCGGGCTCCGACAGACTCTTAAAAAATATTTGCCAAAAATCAGTTATTAGTCCTAGAATATTAAAATTACATATGCTTATGGCACATATCTTCAGCTTTCTCCTGGGATGTTTGTTGAGCCTTCGTCGATTACCATAGGACTTGTGGAGACCTCTGAAGTTGGGTAATGAAGTCTCCACTTTACACTTCCCGACAACCCGTAATATGATTACCACAGCCAGATATTAACACTATAAACACTACTTTATGATTATCAAGTAGTTTGGGATCCATACTCCAAATAAAAACCACTGTGAAAGCAATGAAAATTACGAGCGCGTATGACCTTCCCACTTGTGCTAGTTCGCTGTTAGTATTCTGTCATTTATTATTCATAAAACCCCTCACACTTCATATTTCTATTACTATATAACACTTATATATATCTACAGTCTTTATCCATAAGTTTCCTTCAGTAGGATTAGTTTATTTTCACTGTAGGGATTCAATTTCTTTCAGTAAAATACGTAGCATTCACTTTCTCGTCCTGTATACTAGCATTGAGAGTGAATGTCACTTTCACCTTCACTCTCATAACTCACAGTATTCATACATGCTAGAGTGAATCTTTTTCTTTCATTACTCCTAGGGCATGTACTTGTATTCTTATAATACTACTCATTTACATTTCTATTTACGTTCTCTATTTTATTTACGTTATTTGCATTTCTATTTTATTTACACTGTGTTATGCACTGTCACTTAAAGTAACTTATAAAACTATTTTCCACTGTTCACGTATATTTACATTCATTACTTTCACTTGCTGTTTACACATTATTTACACATTATTTACAATTCCACTTGCATTGTTTTACTCAATAGAAAGATCGTAGTCACTCTTTTATCAATTGTCAGCCCTTTACCTCTTTCCACACGAGGTTTAGTAGGGGGTAAAGGTCACAGGGCCCTTTGCATGGGGGTGAAAAGTGCCTGAAGTTAGCAGGAGCAAACAGACGTACCTTCACATTGGAAGATGAGAGTGAACTGATAAGGGTGGGCCGGGGTGGTGGCCTACCTAGGAAAATGCATTACTGCCAACGTTAGCCTCTTGACAGCAGCTAATATATAGCAGTGAAATGATTGGCAGGAAATCTAGACAATTCATTATAAATTAGGTAGTTCCGGGTGAATGTAAATATCACTTAGGCTTCTCCCTTCCCTCCTTATATGTATATTTATTATGAAAATAGATTATACGGCATATTTCAAGGGGAAATAAACAGTGAAAATTAGCGAATGAGGGCACGTGAAGTGTCAGGTGATAATTAGCCAATTCCAGGTGTATGGCACTATCACTTACCTTATTTCTTTTTTGTATATATTATTTGGTATAAGAATTGGGCATAGGGCTTATTTCAATGGATGAAATCAGTGAAAAATTCCAGAGAAGATTTACTTAGCGTAGCATGGCCGGGCAGGTGATAGGATAGGGTGATGGAGGGGGGGTAGGGAGGGGAGTCAAGAACGGGGAGAAATGGCTAAATTGTCAACAATGGATGGGAGTACAGATGAGATTAGGAGTGCTGACTAGTGTCGGACATTGGCAGTACTGATAGATGATACAAGCAACCACTTGAAAGCCCAGGTGAATTCAAAATAACCCAGAATCACAAAAGTGACACCCCGCGGTATGATCCCTTGCTCCCAAGGGTCACGAAAGTGACGCCCCGCAGTTAAGGGGTTAATAATGTAAATAGTGTACTTCTTGTAGCATAAGTACTGATTGCTAGGCAGAGAGAGAGAAATGACACTTTTGATGCTCCACTTTGATTCCTTTCGCAGGTGCAGGTGGCGGGTGCAGCATTGTCGTGCAGATCAGCTGGTCGTCCCTGTCGCATGCTGCTGCCTCTTCTCTTCTGCCTCGTCGTCATTATTTAGTATTGCATTATGTAATTTTACACGTAGGTACAGTTACACCACAACTGTTACGCCTATACCATGTATTACATACATCTCACTATATAACAATTAGTTGTTAATGTAAACGTAGAGGAATTTTTGCTCAGTTTGACCTGAGTACGGGATTTTTCACCATCATCACAAAGTTTTTTCCTCAAGCTTGCTTCTATTAACGTAAATAAGAGTTTTTTTTTTTTTTCGCTCACTGGCGACTGTGATTTTCTCCTGTAGCAGGATAGCACACACACACACACCACAGTGTGAATCTTGTGTGACTGAGTTCGGATTTATATGTATGTGTATTGAAACTTTTTTCCCCCCGAGAAAAAAAGATTAATTTTGATGGGGCCTAATGTCACGAGTTCGCGAATTCTCTATTAAAGTAAACTCGTGACATTAAACTTTGGTGGGAAACCACGAATTCTAGTGGAATCCCAGTATGTATCACTCAGTCAGCCGCCACGTATTCACCCGATCGGGAGTGTTTTCAGAACAATTTTTCGCTGTTTCATAAGTGATCATCCTTGCGCGCAACATTAGAGCTTCTGCTGAGTGATTTGTTATGGGCGTGTTTCGCTCACTCACTTTGTGTTAGCCGTTAGCAAGTGCAGCCCATCCACGCCTCTCTCACAATTTGAATTCAGTCAGGATTTGAACGTCATGGAAGCAGGTTCAATTGGGCCCAGTGTGGAGCAGTGCCGCCGTTGTCCTGCAAGTTCCTGAATTCCCACCTAGTGTGAGCCGGCGAGAGGCTTAGCGTGTGCAGTGTCCTTCCTCAGCAACGACGCCAAGTCCATTTCGCTTAGCCCACTTTTCTAACCTTGTATTTTCTTTTCGTTTTTCCTAGGTTTAAGAGTTTAGCTTTTGAGTGAGCGAGTGAGTGCAATCTCCTTATTTTGAATTCATTTTGAAACATGTAACATAAATTTATCTCATTGTAATCAATAAATTTACAGTTCTTTTCTCTTGAGCTTAATGTAATGTAAACTCGTGTTTTATTACTCCACATTTAGGTTAATTTAGTTCTAGCTCCTAGTTTGCATAAACGCTTTGCATTATTCACAACTGGTACTTAGGCCAGTCCTTTTTATTAACTTAAATCCGTTGTGCCATCTAGGAGTTTATTGCACCAGCAAAGAACCTGTTTATCATTAATAGCATTAGTTATTGATTGTCAGGGGTGGAGTCACTTTCTCCAGAGGCCAACAGTACTAATAAATAGCACGTGTGAGTAATTAGTCTCTGCTGTGTACTGTTGAGAAAGTTTATAAATTCTCGTTCTTAGAGAATCAGCGAAGTAAGTCGGCATAAAGTAATCATTGCTTGATTTTCACAAGTCAATTCATTGTCCTGTTCTCAAGTAACATTTTAAAGTATGAAGTATTATTGAATATTATTCTTTAATATTGCATATTCTTCAAAAACCCCGTGATAATGGCAACTGTTAATCTTTTAGAAATGACTCAATATCTCCTCCAAAAAATTGGAACCTCCAATATGTGAACATTACAAAAAAAAAAAAAACTTTAAATTCCACTTCATTCACACCCATACACTGGAACAGTTAGCATGATAATCAAAAATAAAAATTTGCCCACACTTAATCATGTGTAAATGGAAGATACAGATATCGATGTTGGAGGAGCATGAGTGAAGCACAATCCAACTTAAAGGTCAGTCCTGGGAATAGCCAGAGATTTATTTTACTTGTACCTGTTAGCTAAATATTTGCCTAAAATTGCTGCTTCTCAGTTTTTAACGCTGATCTGCAACAAATATGCATATAAGAATACAGTGGCAATTAAGTTCTGTGAGAAGGATGGAGAGCCGTTGAATTGTCTTGTTCTGCTTCCCAATGACCTTCGGAAAACAAGCAGCAGAAGAACGAAAACTCTCCGCCAAGTTAAGGTGAACGTACTTCAGTAAAGTTGAAGTGATGTGACTGTAGGTTTGGCTTTTGATCAACGTCTTTGAGCTACGAGTAAATGCAGGTTCTCAGCGACTCGAGATATGTAGTAATACTTATTCTATCACTTCGCCCGTTCACAACGAGAATGTCTCTCTCTCTCTCTCTCTCTCTCCCCTTCTATATCCAAGGAGCATTACGGAGATGTGTAATGAATATCCAGACCATTCACAACGATAATCAAGACCTTAAAGAAAATACATACATATCAACAAAAGATGGCGGGCAGGGCAAAATAATCATTATACCGTGTTTGCCTGTTTCTGTAATACTAATGGCTCACCTCAGACAGTAGGGTAACATAGGCACGGCAGGAGATGAAAGTGTGTATGTGTGTGTGTGTGTGTGTGTGTGAATCAGTGTGTCTATGATGTATGCATTATAATGTATACAACATAGATGCACAGATAGATATTCAAATATTCACACACACACACACACACACACACACACACACACACACACACACTTTCATCTCGAGGCACTTCCTTCTGTTTCTGGTACACCAGTAGGCCTACTGGAGGCGAGCCATAAGTATTATAGACAGTGTATATGATTCCATAACAGCCACGAAGCAGCTTTCGCATGATCCTCTCCCTGAAGTAAAACCCAGGCAACCATTGTGGGGGAAAAATTAGAAAAATTTAGAATATACCCCCGGTAGTGTCGTAAATATTTAACTGGCTAATCACTTGCACTAAACAAGACAAAAATAGGCCTACAACACTACATAATTTGTCCGGATATATATGTCTTACTCCCAGGACTCACCTGGATCATAATGACGTGTAGGTTGTGTTCCCTACTAAGCAACTAAACGATCTATTTAACCCGCGGCGTCCCGGGGACGTACTTCCACGTCCTCACGTTTTGTCACAGCTAATCCCGGGGACGTACTTCAACGTCCTGCAATTGCAAGGTTCATAATTTCCACAATTTTCAATTTTCGAGAGTCATTTTTGGTACATATACACGTGGCACCTTCCTCAACAAGATGCCAGGCGGAGACAATGCCTTACCCAGCATGACCTCCTCCCCCCCCCCTGCATGCCATTGTCTCAGTAATTCACCTGTTATCAGTGACCTGGCCAGTATAGCCATGTCATGCCACGGTACGAAATTCAGGGCCAGAGTGATTCCCCAATCAATGACAATGTGGAGGACAAACTTTACATAGCATTAGAGGAAGAAACAGTTAGAAATGATGATCAGGTAATGTGGCAAAAAAAGGTCAGGTATTAGTGAGTGAAACAATGCTTATAATGCCTATATTACTGCTTGAAAACCAATATACTCTTGTACTGCATATAAATTCGTAACAGTAAATAAATAAATACCGTTTATGAGTGGTGTGAAATAGTTATCCTCCCATAGAACTTGTTTTCTTTGGTGCCAGCCTGATAGAAAACCCAGTAAGGTAAGGAGGCTCTCCTACCTGTAATGAGTATTTTAAACCTCAGGTGAGCGATTTCTCTATGAATTTTCGATGTTTCTCACCAAAAGCGAAAGTTTTAGCAAAAAAAAAAAAAAAAAAAAAAGGGTCGAAAAATGGTTGGGATTGGGGGGTACCAGTGGTCAAAAAGTGGTCGGGACGGGGCGGGTTAAGGATCCTCAAATAAAAGCTGGAAACCCTGGTGAAATATTATTCGCCCAGTCTTTCGCCACTAATGGTCATTTAGTTACTTAGCTTAAGAGTAGCAATGGAGAGGCTTGTAGGTTGTTGCCATATGGTTGGAGTTGTTGAAGATGTTGCTTGTTGCTAGTGCTTGGCGGATTACTGGAGGTTACGGCCTGGACCAAATACGTACTTTTTACGTAAGCATTACTATTTACACTATTTATAAATTAAAGTGAATTGATAATGTTCATTCCCATCTAGGAGGAAGCACTGTCGTAAATTAATTAATCAGTCCAGTCTGTCCCAACCGAATTCTCTCTCAATACCACGAGAGTGGTTAGACTGCTTCCAAGCGTGACTAAGGCATGACAGGGACTGCCTGCGACTCGACTCGAGATCATCTGAGACTAAGACTCAATGAATTAGGACTGACAGCGTGGGAGAGAGCCCGAGCAACTGAGGTCTCGAGACTCGTAATTGACCGAGGCCTAGCCGAGACTAAAACTTAGACCTCTGGAGAGAAGAACAGAGGCAATCCACCAATCAAATAACTAAAAATGCATATGTGCACATTCCACCCATGGCTGGGAAAAAGACTAAATTATGAACCGTAGTATAAATATATGTAATCCTATATACCCATCACCCTGGGTTACGTAAAATACATTATACTTCCAAAATACGACTGCCCATCACCAACTAAAATAGAAAATGGGAGGAATTATTCCTAAATTTCTGACATCCTGGGGGCTAAGAAATCTAAACATCACTCCGTTTAATTAACTCCCCCAAGTGAGCTCGGAACCGTTGTGCAGCTCCCCGCTGTGGTCTATCTGAGCTTCCCGCATCTGTATCCCTATGGCCATGAGTAACGTCCCCGAGTGCTGTATTAAGCGCCTCCGGACGGGAACTCACAGCTGTTTCTAATGGATATAATTTATTGATAGTCCTGAGTACAAGGCCTTGGGCTGTCTTTAACTTCACTGTACGAACTATCCCTTGCTTATCCGGATAGCATTCAATAACTTTCCCCAATGGCCAACTATTCCTTGACTTATCAGTGTGAATTAACACTACATCCCCCTCCTTAATATCAACATCCGTTTTATTAGCCGACTTTTGGCGTACATGTCTATCGAGAAGGGATGACAAATATTGAGTTTTCCATGAATTCTGCCATTTGTTAATTAATTTGAATAACTGATGGTACTTAGTGTTCAATTTATCAGCTTCAACATAAGAGGGATCCAAATCATAGGGTGCCGTAGTTATTGCAGGCAAGGAGTCCAATCGATATCCACAAATAAGATGAGAAGGAGTGAGGGCTTCTGGCTCATCGAGGCTGTTAAGGACATACGTTAAGGGGCGGTTGTTAACACGGCATTCCACTTCCGTAATTATAGTGTGTAAATCGTCCATGTTTACTGGTTTTCTGAATAATACCTTTTTAAGACACCCTTTTACTATGCCTATTAGTCTCTCATAGAAACCACCAAACCATGGAGCTCTCGGCGGTATGAATTTCCACTCACATTCTCTGCTGGTGAATTCATCTTGGACTTCCGCACTCTGCAGGACCTGATGTAGAAGTTCAGTTCCTAATTTAAAATTAGAAGCGTTGTCACTGATAATTAATTTCAGGCAAGATCTTCTCGACACAAATCTCCTAAAAGCATTCAAAAAAGTTTCGGCAGTTAAATCTGTGACCAACTCCAAGTGAACTGCCCTGGTGACAGCGCAAGTAAACAGTATCACATACACCTTTTGCTCTTGTAGGGTGTCTGGTTTCAAGACTTCCATATAGCCTGTATAATCTAAACCGATTATTTCAAAGGGTCTAGCTTCTTCCACCCGCTCTTTAGGTAAGGGTGGTGGTGAAGGATAATGATACAGTCGTCCTTCTAACCTCTTACATGTATAGCAGGATTTAATTGTAGATTTCACAACTTGTCGGCCTTTAGGGATCCAGAAGTTTTCTCGCAATTTGCACAATGTATCAGAAACACCACCATGCAAAGTGGTTTCATGAGCATATAGTACCAATAATTTCGTCAAATGTTGCTGTCTAGGCAACAACAGTGGAAATTTAGTGTGAAAGGGGAGACCAGCTTGGTCCAGCCTACCACTACATCTGATCAAATCATTGTGCTCAAATAAGTTTAAACTCTTAACCAAATCTGGCATCCTTGTTACAAGTGATTTCTGAAAATATTGGTAAACTTCAGGGAAGCCACTCTTCTGTAAGTATAGCAACCAATATTGTTGGGGTTTCATTAGGTTTAGAGTTTTGTTCCCCCTAATCTTTTGCAAAAATTGGAAAACCAAACTGGTGATCTTTATTAACTTCTTCCAACTACCAACTCTTTCCGGATCAAACAAGGGTTCAAGTTCTTTTTCCTGAACTTCTAGGACAGTCAGCCCATTAGGCTCCATCTTCGTCTTAAATTTCTGTTCTGGCCAAAGATCTTTATTATTCAACCATTCCGGACCATGAAACCAGGAGTCACTATTTATAAATTTATCATAAGTTAGGCCTCTACTTAACAAATCAGCTGGGTTATCTTTAGTTGTGAGATGGAGATAATAACAGTCAGGATCAGCATCTCTCATATCTTGTACTTGATTTTTGACATACAAGATGTTACTTTTATTGTTCACTACCCATTGAAGGGCTACTTCACTGTCTGACCATATATAGGTGGTATTAATCTTTATATTACTTAAGGTCTTCCTGATATACACCCCAAAATGGACTGCTACATACATGGCTGTTAGTTCTCACTGAGGTAAAGTTTTACCTTTTAGAGGAGCTACTCTTGCCTTAGAAGATAAAATTATAGGAACATCCTCATAATTACTGATGTAAGCAACTATTCCATGAGCCTTGGGTGAAGCATCACAAAACAGATGTAAATCATAGGAAGAACCTTCTTTTCCCACCATTCTCGGATATTTAACACTTGCTGGGTAGTTGCATTCTTTTGAGAGGGTTTCCCAACTCTCCAGCAAGTCTGTAGGTAAAGGGTCATCCCAGCCTAATTTTCTGGTCCATGTTTGTTGAATTAGAATTTTTAAAAGAATAGTTAGGGGAGAAATTAGTCCTAGGGGATCAAAAATTTTACTAATGTTACTTAATAAAGATCTTTTGCTATCAACTGTATCCCACTCTACATTTTTTACATTAAGGACATCAAAGTCTGGATCCCACCACAATCCTAATATTTTATTACAGACTTCAGAATCAGAATTTATTTCAGTGGAGTTAGATGTCCACTCCTACAATGGCATGTTAGCCTCTTGCATAATCTTGTTGGCTATCAGATGAAATTTCTTTAGATCCTCCTCAGTATTTACAGTCCCCTGAAGATTGTCCATATATAGCGAATCTTTAATTTGGTTAGCCACTTCTATATTTTCTTTTTGCTGCTCTAAGTGATAATTTAGCGTCATTTGCAACAAGAAGGGTGAGCTAGTGGCTCCAAAAAGGACTGATTTAAATCTGTAAGTTACCAGAGAACTGTTATCATCATGAGGATTACTTGGCCACAAAAATCTGGTGAAATCCCTGTCTTCTTCTTGAAGTCCTATCTGTAAAAAAGCTTTGCTGATGTCTGCTGTAAAGGCATATTCATTAGCTCTGATTTTAGCAGCACATCTAATAAATTTTTGGTTAGAGTTGGACCAGTGTACAAACAATCGTTCAAGCTGTTAGTGTGGGAGCCTAATTTGGCACTACAATCAAATACTATTCGCACAGGTGTAGTCTTACTGTCTCTCATTACTGCCAAATGAGGAATATAATGAGTATTTTGTCCAACCTGTGCCTGCTTAACTTCCTCGATAAACCCCTTTTCTAAATGACTCTTGATTAACTGATCATATTTATCTAGTAAATCTCCTTCACCTTTAAGTCTCTTTAAATTTGAATTTAGGCGATTAAGAGCTAATTTATAATTTGTGGGCAAACTAGGTCGATTGACTTTCCAAGGAAGTTTTACCCAATATTGGTCATCATAGTACTGAACAGTCTTTTTATAATTTTCAAGCACAAAAGCTTCTTTGTGAGTTACCTGTTCAGGTTTAATGCCAGTGCTATCCATTTTCCACAAATTGGAAATGTCAGGCTCTTCTGAATTTAGTGAGGGCTGCAACCATATATTCGTTACCATAGCAACCTGAACTGCTTTCCTTGTACTTACAAACTTGTCAGGAA
The DNA here is from genome assembly GCF_032717465.1 of Coenobita brevimanus. Taxonomy (NCBI): domain Eukaryota; kingdom Metazoa; phylum Arthropoda; class Malacostraca; order Decapoda; family Coenobitidae; genus Coenobita; species Coenobita brevimanus. The sequence goes on from NC_136967.1 coordinate 38,940,680, forward strand.
TATTGCCATATACAACTAATCCTCCTTGTACTTTTAGGAAATTTATGCCCTTGAATTTAATGAGACCATAAACTAATTTAGAATATAAATCAGCACCAATAAGGAGATCTATTTTATCTATGTGATCAGTCAAACCAGGATCAGATACTTTAATTTGTTGATCTTTCAAATAGGTCAAACACTTCTCTAGACCATCTGTTCTTATGTTGTTAGGTAAGGTGTCTCTAACCACAGCCTCTAGTCTAGTGTACTTCCTGCCAGCTTTAACAGTAATCTTAACTAGCTGATATTCTCTTCTCTGATCTTCAGTAATGAAGCCGGACAGCTGTAAATTAATCGTACCACTAGGCTTTAATTTAAGCTTGTTTACTAGGTCCTGAGAAATGAATGTCCTCTGTGATCCTTGGTCATAAGGAACTTTTGCTTTAATTTGAGATTTATTCTTAATAATATGAACAGCTCCAACCGGTAAAGCAGTTGAGATGGTATGTTGATTTGTTGGAGTGACTGAGCAAATTTGTGAATTAAGTGTATTCAGCTTATCACACAAGACATTGTGATGAAACCCCTTTTTACAAAGGTCACATCTTTTCAAATTGAAGTTACATTGATCAGTCTTGTGCCTACAAGTACATCTACCACACCGTCCTATCTGTTCGAGTCTTTCTACACGAGTAGAACGACCTGAATACGCCTCACAGCTCTTGGACAGATGTGCTCCATCACACAAAATACACTTCAGCTGCTGAGCTGGCTGCTGACTAGCCGATGCAGAGGTTTGTGACTGAGCATTCTTGGGAGATGTGGGTGAAGATACTTGTTCTGAAGTGTGGTAAATCTTAGGAATTGATTTAGGAGATAATTTGACTTTATCAGGCTTCTCTTTAGTTAAAGCACCTTTAGTACTGGAATCTGATTTAGCTTCAGGCCCTTTGGACTCTAAATGATGAATAACTTTTAATAATGAGTCCCTAATTTCCTGTAGCTGGGGATAATCTTCATTTGTTACATGCTGGATTCTCTCAATAGTTTTACTGGGTAACTTTTTCATTACTAGTGGAGAGATAAGCCAACTGGAACTACTTAAATCACACCCCATTTTTTCCAATTTCCTAAAGGGTGCATTCTAGATTAGCCCTAAATTCGGCCAAGGAATTACAAGTATGAATAGGAGTTTTAAGGTGTAGCAGTCGCATTGCAAGTTCGTGCTGTTTTCTCTTAGGATTATCAAAAGTTGCCTTAAGTAGCTGCATTGCACTGCTATATCCATCACTTTCTATACTGAAACCATCGATGAGTTTCTTCACGTCACCTTTTAACACTCCTCTTAAATAATTTAATTTGTCTACTGGACTAAGATCTTTTCTGGAATCAATACTGGCAACAAATTGATCCCAGAAGGAATTCCAATTAGCCGAAGTGCCATCAAACTCGGGTAGTTTAAGTGTGGGCAGCTTCGACTCAGCCCTTGGACAAGTTAAATGGGCAGACTCACTTTTCAGAGAGGAATTAATTTGAGCTATTAGTAGGCAAATCTCTCTTCTTCGTTAGTCTTAGCTATAAAAATTTCATTAAATTCATCATCGTCCTTTGTGGCTTCCAATAAAGAATCATAAAGTGTTCCCATGACAGTCAGCTGGTTCTGTAATTGCTGGCTCCAGGCCTTAAGTTTAGTGTAGTCTTTGTCAGAGGACTGGAATTCATCATTTACTTTACCACTGAGAGTGGTGACATAGGCCTTATGGCTTGCAATCCTCCTTGACAAGGACATATTGAACCAAGTCTGAAAATCAAAATTAATAGAATCACTAAATGTTACCTACAGCAATGAAACCACTAGAATTAAATTAACTAAATGTACATAGAAGAATTCAGCATCAAACAGCAATACTAAGAATGATACATAAATCTGAACAACTAAATTAATAGTACAATTAAATTTAGATTACAAATTAAAGCCTTCTAGGGGTTACTACAAAATTAATCCATATTTAGCTTGTGTTAGCAACCCACTGATCATAATGAAATTTAATAGCTCCTCGCACCTTGGCCCAAATTCTACGTCTTCCTTCCCAAGTAGGGTGAATTTGGTCAATGACTCGTACCTCATGAGGATAGGTCTTACCACCAAGCAAAATAATTTTCCCTTTTAGTTCCTTGGTTGTTTTCTTATTAACCGCATTCATGATCTTATTGTAAACAATGGGATCCACATATCGAGGATGATTATGTGGATATTCCCTCTTTTGTACAGTGCATGTCACACATTTAGCACCTGCATCTTCTACGAGTATAGCCTCCTGAATTTGTAGTAGTGTATCCACTAAGTCCTGCACGTCAGTTGACTCATTAATATCGTTTCCTCCCAACATGACACTAACCAAATTATAGCCAGGTCTAAGTACTTCTGCAAATTCCTCGTACTCAAAAAACTTGTCTGCTCTGGCACTCCCTACTCTGATCATCTCCATAGTCACCAAGGGCCATGGTGAAGGCACAGATATCAAGGTGTCACAGGTGACCAGAGAGTGGCCTATATAAGCCACCCGATAATAATTTAATTCCAGAGCAGTCGCCATGTTGGAGTGTCAACAATCCAGTCCGAAGGACCACTTTGTGGGGGAAAAATTAGAAAAATTTAGAATATACCCCCGGGTAGTGTCGTAAATATTTAACTGGCTAATCACTTGCACTAAACAAGACAAAAATAGGCCTACAACACTACATAATTTGTGCGGATATATATGTCTTACTCCCAGGACTCACCTGGATCCTAATGACGTGTAGGTTGTGTTCCCTACTAAGCAACTAAACGATCTATTTAAGGATCCTCAAATAAAAGCTGGAAACCCTGGTGAAATATTATTCGCCCAGTCTTTCGCCACTAAGGGTCATTTAGTTACTTAGCTTAAGAGTAGCAATGGAGAGGCTTGTAGGTTGTTGCCATATGGTTGGAGTTGTTGAAGATGTTGCTTGTTGCTAGTGCTTGGAGGATTACTGGAGGTTACGGCCTGGACCAAATACGTACTTTTTACGTAAGCATTACTATTTACACTATTTATAAATTAAAGTGAATTGATAATGTTCATTCCCATCTAGGAGGAAGCACTGTCGTAAATTAATTAATCAGTCCAGTCTGTCCCAACCGAATTCTCTCTCAATACCACGAGAGTGGTTAGACTGCTTCCAAGCGTGACTAAGGCATGACTGGGACTGCCTGCGACTCGACTCGAGATCATCTGAGACTAAGACTCAATGAATTAGGACTGAGAGCGTGGGCGAGAGCCCGAGCAACTGAGGTCTCGAGACTCGTAATTGACCGAGGCCTAGCCGAGACTAAAACTTAGACCTCTGGAGAGAAGAACAGAGGCGATCCACCAATCAAATAACTAAAAATGCATATGTGCACATTCCATCCATGGCTGGGAAAAAGACTAAATTATGAACCATAGTATAAATATACGTAATCCTATATACCCATCACCCTTGGGTTACGTATAATACATTATACTTCCAAAATACGACTGCCCATCACCAACTAAAATAGAGAATGGGAGGAATTATTCCTAAATTTCCGACAACCATTACGTATACCCACATCTCAAACTCTGAAACAGATTTATATTGTACTGCCATCTCTGCTCAGGCCACGATAAGTACTGTATATAGATTCATCACTTAACCACTTTGATACCGACATACATAGCTATGAAAGGTAGATAAGTTTTATTCGCTCAGGAGAGATTTTTTACCTAGATGTGTTAGATACAGCTTTCATTAACTCCTCTAGTAGAAGTCATCTTAAGCTAATCAACTTTGGTAGCAATAACAATTAGCTACAAAAGAACTTCGCCATTTTTAAAGGGTTATAAAAGAACCACAGTGCCGTTGTCTTTTAATGTATAATTTATTTAACAAGTAACTGACTCCCCACCTATGAGGGTTGACTACTGGTAAAGGATATCCAAGGATTTCCAACTCACATTGAAGTTCTTTTTCTCCACGCAGTGGAAATTCTTGTAGAACTGCTTGGATTACTCTCAGCTGAACAAAATTATTTGATGTTAGCCTAAATGAGGTTAAAGATGTTCAGACATAAAAGTGTGGAACGTCTTCGACCGAGCGAGCTTGCTAATGTTACTATTTTTGCTTTCCAGCGATGTAAGCAGGTGTGTTGTACCTTTAACTCTTTCCGAGAATCCCCCGTTTTGACCTTTTCAGCATAATGGTGGTGACTTTCGTGAAAAGTCAATTCAGTGTCACCGGTTACTTTCCCATAAGTACTTCAACAAAATGAATAGGCACGGTGTGGCTTTCATAATTTCATAGATAAATAAGTTTTATTGCTAAGTTTAGCCGTTCTCGGCATTTAACATTGATACAGTGACATATTGCGAAAAGTCTTAAGAGTTACACCAATTTCTTTTCCAGAAGCTTTCCAACAATGTGCAAAGATGCGCTGAAACCTTAACAATTTCCGAGATAACCCAATCTTGAGGCTTAATTTGCCACTTGTCTGGATTTTTAAAACAAAATGCTGGCAAAATTTCGGAGAAAGACACTTAGCTAATAGCCTCTTACCTCTCCAACGATGTGCATGGTCCACTGTAGCTTTAACATATTCCAGATAACCCAGTTTTTTGCTCATATCTCCCCCTCCCGACACCTTTGTTAAAAAAAAAAAAAAAAAAAAAACATAACACCTAGTACTTTTCTTAAGTTTACAACCGATGTGTGTAGGTCCGCTGCAGGTTTAACGATTTCAGGTTTTGATGCTCAATTTGAAATTTTTGGTTATTTTCGGTTAATACATTGACGATGTGGGGGAAAAGTCGCTGATGTAATACATATTTCTTTTCAAACGATGTGCTAGGGTCTACTAAAGCTTTTATGGTTGAAACAGCACACTTTTGGTGCTGTGCAAAATGTAGGCCTCCACAGTAGGGTAGCAAAATGTCTGACTTTTATGCTCCCTCTCCTTAGTCCTGCTCCACCACTGGTCGGACGCATGTATGTCCTTATTTTGGTTTCTTACCCGAAATATATCATATTATCGCTCGAGATGCTATGGTGTTGCAATTACTGGATCACCAATGCTGAATACAAATGCTGAATAATTAAAAGACATATTTCACTCTTCTTTAAATAAACCACTCTCAGTCTGAACAGGAGTTATGAGTTCAGTTATAATTATTTTTAATCCAGGACGTGTACTGAAACTCCACTTCAGTGAAAGGACATATATAAATCCAATTCGAAAATACAAAATAAAACAGACTTACCAATATGAGATCTGGAATAAAACTAATCATAGGAACTATACAGAAATGAGTACCTAGATGAGTAATTAATGCACCAGAATATGGTGACTGCGAAGAGTAGAGGGAAGCCGAGAACAAGGTGGAGCCACAAGGTCCGAAAGTGTGAAAAGAAGGATGAGGTGTCGTGGGAAGACGGGTAGTTGGTCGAGTAGAACCAGAAACTCTTCGAGTTCCTCGTAAGGATTCCACCTTTCATTGAATGCAGCGTTAGACGACTGGCTCTGCTGAATCGGTGCTGAATCGTGTCCCACTTTTTGAGATTATGGAAGTGGCCACCTTATTCTACACCGTCTTACATGTCTCATAGTGTTTTCTAGATTTGCCATTATCAAAACGAGTTACTCTGGTTACATTTTAATTTCTTGGACCGGTAGGATTTTCTTGTTATACAAAATCCGGTGTTAGGTGGAATAACGTACCCCTGTGCAGCAACCGCTGCTAAAGGGCTAATGGGGAAATCTTGCTTTCATTTTTCTGCCGCTAAACGAGGAAACTGAACCATTAAACGTAACCAGAGGCGAGAACAAAAAGAGTTGTTCTTCGAGAAGAGAAACTTAGATAGGCCAGCAATATTACAAACACGTACAAAAGTGCTGGGGGTGATAGCCTTAAACCCTTCAGTTGATTCCCTTAGCGTTGGTGTTGCATGGTGTGAGAAGGTGATATTGTGTGGTGTGGTTTGAGAGGATGATATTGTATGATGTGTTGTGTGGTGTGTTTTGAGAGGATGATATTGTATGATGTGTTGTGCGGTGTGTTTTGAGAGGATGATATTGTATGATGTGTTGTGTGGTGTGTTTTGAGAGGATGATATTGTATGATGTGTTGTGCGGTGTGTTTTGAGAGGATGATATTGTATGATGTGTTGTGTGGTGTGATGTGGTGAAGTGTGGTGTGGCTTAGCTAAAGCCGTTATACTGCATGGTAGTGAGGCCTAAGATGTGGTTGGACAGGGTTGCTCTTACAGTTGCTCTTCCATTTAAAACATCAGTCTAAATTAGTTAGTGATTAAATAACTCTAAGTAAAACTGTGATTCGTCACTCTTGACTACAAATGACAGCTTCTGTAAGATAATATTTTATTCTACAGTAATACTATTACTGACCAAAAATTATTGTTCGAACTGAAGAGGTTATGAACTCTCCATAAATACTTTTATATGAGCAAATCTTCATTTTGCTTGACATTTGGTACCGCCAGACTTATATTAAAAAAGAATAAGAGTTTCTTGCTGTTAAATAGTTAATAATGTCCGTCAATTTACTGTGAGGAGGGTGTGCTGACTTTGTGCGTGAAAACCAATTATTTTATCTTTCAAAGCAAAATAAATAATTAGTAAGATTGAAGCTTTAATTAAAACTGGGTTTAGCATATCAAAGCCTGTAGTAAGTCCACCACACAAACTTTCTTGAACTTCAGCTTTGCTTACGATTGCTGACAGAAATATTTTTTTCGGAATTACCTGTTTATCTGCCCATCCATAGCATGATGTTTTAATTCCTGAAGAAGGAGCAAAATTAATAATAAATCAATAGCTATGACTCTCTCTTACTCTGTCCTCCACCATTAAGTTGCCCACCCTTCAACCCACAGCTTCATTCATAAGCCTCTTCGCCCCACACTTCCAACTTATTCTGGGTCTTCCCCTCCTCCTCTGCCCCTCTTTCCTACCCACGCATACTCTCCTTGCCTGTCTTTTATTTTCCTTCTCCCCACATCACCTAACAAAATGGGGGTACTCCTATCACTTTTCAAACCCATTCACATCCACACCAAAAACACTCCTTGGCCTAATTGCTTTTCCGTCTGTTTTTAGACGTAGCTTTAAAAACTGATTCTTTTCCACTCCATTCACCCACATGACTAAAAGGCATTTTACGGTCAATCTAGAACTGATAAAAAAGAAATGAAACCAAATGAAAGTTACTCTAATATTAATTATACAAAACTAAAGAAAAAATAATACAACAAAAGCAAATTCAGAAGGCGGCTACTAGATACAATTATTGTCTCATGGAGTTCCTATACCCACTGTGTTCCCTCCTGTCAAGATGTGCCAACGTCGCAGTAATAGTGTGAATATCTCTGAATGAATGAGTATTTATTACGCGTATGTGACTACAGAATATCAATAGGAATAAATGCAGACTATATACGAAGTATATATATATATATATATATATATATATGGTGTTTGGGGGCACCCATTATCCACTCACTCAGTGTAGGGATGCATTATGGTCTCTACACTGAGTGACATGCCAAATGGTTTCCTATACCCAGGAAGGCATTTACAATGCTGGGTGGTAACTATATAACCGGTATTTTTGGCCGGGTTAAGTTTTCCCCAGATTTCCCTATCTACAATCAGTTAATCATGGCAGTTGTTTCGGAGAGCCTAGGAAGGCCCAATAGCTGCCCAGGGCCCCAACCAAATGGGCAGATTCGCATGGCCATGTGGAATGTGAGAGGTGTGAATGAGGAGAGCAAGAGGGTGGAAGTGGTAAATGTGCTCAAGAGTGCGAGGTATGACGTGATGACATTGAGTAAAACGAAGATGAAAGGGTGTAAATTGGAGGAATGAGAGGGTGTGAAATGTGTAAGATTGGGAGTGAATGGACAAGGAAGATGCAAGGAAAGAGTTGCTTTGTTGATGGATGAGGTGTGGCAGAGTGGAAAGAGAGATTACAAATGTGTCAGCTCGAGGTGTATGTATGTCAAGTTCAAGTTTGTGAAGGTGAAAGTGGCGGCGATTGTAGCGTATGCACCTTTTGAGGACAGGAGTGTGTGAGATAAAGACAGGTTTTGGGATGAGCTGGATAAAGCAGTGGGAGAAATGCTCAGGAGCTATAAAGTAATCATAATAGGCGATATGAATGGCAGCGTAGGCACTGGTCCTGAGGATAACATAGTAATGGAGTACCAGAAAATAATAATGGGAAGCGACCGAAGGATGTGTTTCAGGAAAGGAGCTTGTGCATCTGTAACTCGTATTTCAAACACAAAGATGTACATAAAGATAATGTTATAGAGGGAACGGGGATCGTGTTGAAAGGAGCCTGATTGATTACGTGCTCGTAGAGAGGTCGACGCTGGGAATGGTTGCTGATACAAGGGCCGTGAGAGGACAATGTGGAGGTCTGTCAGATCATATGATTAAGGTATGCAATATCAATCCGAGAGGAGTGAGGTGGACCAGGAGAGAAAGGAGCAGTCAGGGAGAAAGACTGAAACTCGAGAAGCAGAGGATGAAAGAAATGGCAGATGAATACAGGTCTAAAGTAGGGGAGGAGTTAGAATCAGTGAACTGGAACGAAATGGATCTGGACAGCCTGTGGAATGCATATGGGGATTGCTTTACTAGAAATGCTAAAGAGGTGTGGGGTGTGGCAAGGGTAACAACAAAGAAGAAACGTACAGCATGGTGGGACGAGGAGGTTAAGAGAGAAGGGGGGGGGGAAGAGGAGGAAGTGGCTAGAGTGGTTACAGGAAAGGAGAGTGGTTACAGGACAGGAGTTCAAATGAAATAAGAACTGAATATATTGAGAGCAAAAAAGCACGTAAAGAGACTATTGAAGAGGAAAAAGAAAGAGGTAAATGATGATCTAGGAAGGAAAATGAATGCAAACTACTCTGAAAATAGGAAGTTATTCTGGAAAGAGATGCGGAGATATAGAAGTGACAGAAGAAAGATATGTGAAAGTGTAAACGATGCAGGTGGTAGACTATTAACCAATGGGGATGAAGTAAGGACCAGATGGAAAGAATGTTTTGAAAACCTGATGAATGGGAACAGAGAGAGCAGAGCCACTGTAAACCTGATTGGTTTGGGGGATGTGCAGAAAAGGAATGCAGTGCCAGGAAATGTGACACTTGCACAAGTGAAGAGCGCTGTGAAGTGGCCGAAAAATGGGAAAGCAGTTGGGATTGATGAGGTGTATGCAGAGATGATTAAGTGTAGTGGAGGGAGGGGAATGTAGTGCATGTTGGAGGTATGTAAGAAGGCATGAATGAGTGAAACTGTGCCAGCAGAGTGGAAAAGGCTGTGACTGTACTCCTGTACAAAAATAAAGGTGAGCGAAGTGACTGCAAAAATTATCGTGGTTTAAGTTTATTGAGTGTGGTTGAGAAAGTATATGGAAGAATTATTATAGAAGTAAGAGAGATTTCAGAAGTTCTAGTGAATGATGAACAGCGTGGCTTTAGGAGTGGCAGAGGATGTGTGCATCAAATATTTGTAATAAGACAGATAGTGGAGAAGGCTAGTGAAAGGACTATAAGGTGTTTATGGCATTCATGGATCTGGAAAAAGCATACGACAAAGTAGACAGAGAAGGATTGTGGAAGGTTTCGCGCGTGCACGATGTAGATCGTAAGCTGCAAGGTGCCGTCAAGAGTTTTTATGATTGTAGTGAAGTATGTGTAAGGGTTGATGGGCATCTAAAGGAATGGTTCACCATCAGTGTGGGCGTGCATCAAGGTTGTGTGATGTCCCCATGGTTGTTCAATATACAGTATATATGGATGGGGTGATGAGAGAAGTACAAACACGAGTAATGGAGAGGAGGATGACGATGGTAATGAATGGTGACGGATGGAATATTTCAAATTTGTTGTATGTTGATAATGCAGTATTTTTTTTTTTTTATGTGCTCGACTCTGAGCATAGGCTTCACAGCCTGCTTTCAAGGCCCAGTAGTCCTCCTACACACTACATACCATACATCTCTAAATGTCACCACTTCGGCGCTAACACCCACCGTCCATATTGAATACATGCTAAAGCTGTCTCATATAGGACTGGTGTACTGGTATTAGGGGGGGTATTTTTACGACATGTCGGCGGGTCTTCTAGTAGATCAGTAAAGTCTGTTTTTCTTAAATTCAAATCCTTAAACTGTTCCCTACCCCAGCGGGGATTTGAACCTGGGTCCGGTAGGACTACAGGCCATCTCTCTACCGACTGAGCCACCGCCTCCCCCAAATACTGGGCAAAAACTTGGTAGACTACTGCAGAGTTTTGCTAATGTATGTGAGTGTCGTGCCTTGAAAGGAAATGTTGAAAAGAATAAAGTGATGGTTATTGAGACAGAAGGTGACTCCCTGCCCGATGTTACAGTGAATGGAGAGAGACTGGAACTGGTGAGAGATTTCAAATACCTGGGTACAGTGTTAGAAGAGATTAAAATGTGTAAAAGAAGTCGAAAATACTATGACAAAAGGAAGGAAAGTACCTGGTGCAATGAAGGGTTTGATAAGAAACAGAGGTTTGAGTGTTGCGATTGCACGAGGTTTGCATGGAGTGTTGGTGCCAACATATGGATGTGAGACTATGGAGTGGCATGAAAATGAAAAGTCAAGAACGAGAGCAGTGGAGATGGGGCTCCTGAGGAATGTATTTGGAGTACAGAGAGTGGATAGGATACAAAATAGTGTGATTCGTGAAAAATGTGGAGTGAGGAAGTCTGTGGACACCAGAATCGAAGAGAGTGTACTGAGATGGTATGGTCATGATTAGAGAATGGATAACAAATGAGTTGTGAAAAATATATATCTGAGCGAATTTGAAGGAGGGAGGAGGCTTGGTAGGCCTAGAAGAAGGTGGAGGGATATGGTGGATGAGTGTGTGAGGAAGAGAGGTTTGGAAGTCTGTGAGGCTAGGGGAAAGACAAGAGATCGAGCTGGCTTGATGAATATTGTGAAGAGATGTGCTTCATAAGGTTTTGGCACCCATTTTCAATGTGACAGCGTCCGGATTGACTCTGTCGGATACGTGTATGTGAAGCTACTGAACGTTGTGAATATTTTTGGAGTATTAGATAGAGCCAGAAGTCCGGGGGCTTGAATGGTGAGTGGAAGCGTGGCCCATTGGAGTGGGCAAATTTGGGCTCTCTGGACATTGCTACTCCTCACGTTGCCCTAAGGTGGGAAAGGAGATCCTGATGATGATATATATATATATATATATATATATATATATATATATATATATATATATATGAGGTGTGGCTGCAGATGAAGGATGAGATGTTATATGAAAGGTATAAGGAAAAGAGGAATAGGGCAAGAAGGGCTGTGCGTGATGCTAAAGTGGCAGCAGATGAAAGGTGGGGTAGGCGGCTGACAGAGAATTTTCAACAGAATAAGAAAATGTTTTGGAAGGAGGTGAAAAGGGTGCGAAAGGGAGAGTCTGGGAAGGAAGAATGAGTAAAAGCAGAGGATAGAAGGATGTTAATTGAGATGGATGCAGTAAGGAAGAGATGGGCAGAGTATTTTGAAAGATTGTTAAATGTAGAGGAGGAAAGGGTGGCTGAGATTGTAGCGGATGGAAGGGTGCAAGGAATAAATGTGTTGGGAGAGTTGAATGATTCTTTGATCACAAAGGAGGAAGTGAAGAAGGCAGTAAAGGAGATGAAAACAGGGAAAGCTGCAGGTATGGATGGGTGCGCTGTGGAATGCCTGAAGGGTGGTGGAGTGACTCTTGTTGACTGGTTAGTAAGATTGTTGAATGTGTGCTTTGTGAAAGGTTTGGTGCCAATTGACTGGGCAAGTGCTTATGTGGTCCCGTTGTATAAAGGCAAGGGTGATAAGTATGAATGTACTAGCTTTAGGGGTATAAGTCTGTTGAGTGTTGTAGGTAAGGTGTATGGTAGTGTTAATTATGAGAGTTAGAGAGGGTACAGAGGGAGTGATTGGTGAGGACCAGTGTGGCTTTAGGAGAGGGAGGGGATGCATGGATCACGTGTTTGCTGTGAGACAAGTGTGTGAAAAGTATTTAGCGAAAGGCAAGGATGTGTTTTGGGCATTTATGGATTTAGAGAAAGCGTATGATAGAATTGATTGGGAGGCTTTGTGGACTGTTTTAAGATTGTATGGACTTGATGGTAGGTTACTAAAAGGGATGAAAAGTTTTTATGTAAATAGTAGAGCATGTGTAAGAGTAGGAAATGCTGTGAGTGATTGGTTTCCCGTGAGAGTGGGGCTGCAACAGGGATATGTGATGTCGCCTTGGTTGTTTAATATTTGAATGGATGTTGTTGTAAGGGAGGTGAATGCAAGAGTTTTAGGTGGAGGTCTGAGTCTGGTGAATGTTGATGGTTGAGAGTGGAATCTGAAGCAGCTGCTGTTTGCAGATAATACTGCATTGGTGGCTGATTCAGAGGAGAGATTGAGACAGTTGGTAGAGGAGTTTGGAAGGGTGTGTGAAAGGAGGAAATTGAAAGTAAATGAGAATAAAAGTAAAGTGATGAAGTGTACGAGGTTGGTAGGTGGCAGGGGGATGAATATAGTTTTGAATGGTGAGTTGCTTGAGGAGGTAAAGTGTTTTAAATATCTAGGGTCACATGTTGTTGTGGATGGAAGAATAGATGCAGAAGTGAAGTTTAGAATAAATGAAGTAGGAAATGTGCTGGTAGGAATGAAAAAAGTGTTTAGATGTCATTCGCTTAGAATGGATGTAAAGAGAAGGCTGTATGAGGGTGTTGTGGTACCGACTGTGTTATATGGGGCTGAAACATGGAATATGGGTGTAGCAGAGAGGAAAAGTTTGAATGTAATGGAGATGAGGTGTCTGAGGAGTATGTGTGGAGTGATGCGTATGGATCGAGTGCGAAATGATGAAGTGTGAAGGAGAACTGGAATTGTTCGGGAGATGGCTGGTAGAGTTGAGCAGAGGGTGTTGCGATGGTTTAGGCATATGGAGAGAATGGATAATGAGCGATTGGTGAAAAAGATAACTGGATCTGATCTGAGAGGTGTAAGGATGAGAGGAAGACCAAGAAAAGGATGGATAGACAGTGTGAAGAGAGCGCTGGATGCGAGAGGGATGTCTGTTGAGCAAGGAAGAGTGGCTGTGCGTGACAGAAATAAATGGAGAGAAATTGTGAATGAATAAGTGATGAAGCAGCCCTGAGGGGATATTCTCCTGCATTTGGTCTGATCAGCTAGTCAGGTCAGCTGCGGGTAAGGGGATGGGTCTGTTATGATGTGGCAGGGGTAAACCACTTCTGCTGTCGGGCCCTGCTGCGGATGTCACTGATTGCATTGCGCAGTTGACCCTTGTGCGGTGTGGTGCGATGAAGATCTGTCCGTTCTCCCATTTGGGGCTAAGATGCGAATGAATGTTTGAATGGATGAGTAAATGGGGAGTGTGTCATCCTGTCTCAGCTACCTCCCTTTCCTTGGGGGAAGCAGCCTAGGTATATATATATATATATATATATATATATATTGCCAGATGTCTTAATCCCATACGGGGTGGCCACAAACAAATTGTCTCAATGTCGCCTTGTCTCTCGCCGTTTCACTGTCCTGCTTCCAGCTCACCCCCCCCCCCTCTCTCATATATCACTCCACTCCATCTCTCCATCTCATCCATGGCCTTCTCCTCCCTCTCTCCCCCTCCACCTCACTCACATACACTCTCATCATCAGTCTCTCACTCCCCATCCTCTCCACATGACAATAGAATATTCTGGTCAACTCTTAATTCTTTCAATAATAACTTTAACACGTCATCCTCCATTCCCCCACTAAAATCTTCAGATGGCAACATTACAAATGACCTACGTGGAAAAACAGATATCTTTGCCAGTACCTTTGCCAGAAACTCTGCCATAGACGATACCAGCCAGAATGTCCCAGTACTGGAACTTGATTCTCCCGAAATTGCCCTACTTAAAATACAGACAAGATACGTAAAATCCATCCTAGACAATTTACCTACCAACAAAGCTACAGGCCCAGATGGAATTCCGCCAATTGTTTTGAAAAAGTGTTCCCCTGAACTTGCCTCTGTCCTAGCTAAATTATTCAGACTATGCATACGTACTTCTTTATTCCCAAATTCATGGAAAGAAGCCAAAATCCACCCAATTCCGAAGAAAGGAAGTTCGTCTGACCCCTCCGATTACAGACCAAGAGCTGTCACATCTTCTCTTGGTAATGTATTTGAAACTTTAATTAATAAGCACATTGTTAAACATCTTGAATCCAACAACTTAATTAGTGATAGACAATATGGTTTTCGCCACGAAAGATCCACCATTGACATACTCAATCTCTTAACTCATACCATCCATCAATCAATTGATCTTTTTTGGAGAAACTCATGCAGTAGCTCTTGATATCTCTAAAGCTTTTGACAGAGTATGGCACCGTTCCCTGCTGTCCAAACTCCCTTGCTATGGACTAACGTCTTTTGTTCCTTTGATTTCTTCATATCTTAGTGACAGGGAAATAAGAGTAAAAGTATTTGATGTATATTGCAATTTCCACTCAATTAACGTCGGCGTGCCACAGGGATCAGTTCTGGTGCCGACCCTATTTCTGGTTCATATTAATGATCTTTTATCTGTCACCCACAATCCTATTCACTCATCTGCAGATGACTCAACACTACATAGTTCATTCACACTCAGACACCCATTTACAAAGTCTCATATATCTCTACCTCTCAACTCAGTACAGCCATCTCCATAAATCAAGATCTATCAACGATCAGTGAATGGGAACAAAACAACCTTGTCTTTTAAAGCTAGTTAAACTAAATATATACAGTTTACTCATAGACAGATATTGCCAGATTCGTACATAACCTTCAGTGCTACCAATATTCCCATCTCCAAAAGTATTGAAATTCTTGGCATCTCACTTAACAGTGCCCTCAGCTGGACCTCTCATGTCAGATCACTTGCTAAAACCGCCTCAAAGAAACTCGGATTATTGTACAGAGTCCGTAACTTCTTCGCCGATGAGCAATTAGCTATAATTTATAAGAGTCATGTCCGCTCTCAGCTTGAATATTGCTCACCCTTGTGGAATGGCTGTGGAGAGGTTGCATTAAGACAAATAGACAAAATTCAGAACAAAGCTGTTAGAATCATTAACAACCCTGCCATTACATATAAACTACCTCCCTGAAAGTAAGAAGGAATGTTGCCTCCCTTGGATTATTTTACAAATTCTTTTTGGCAAATGCTCAGACGAAGTTGTGTCCATGGTGCCACCTCTCCATGCCTTCCCTCGTGCTACACGGGCATCTGGTAGCGCTCATGACTGGAATGTCACTCAGCCATATTGCAGAACTTCTGCCTGTCAGAATTCTTTCATTACCCGAACTGCATCTCTCTTGAATTCGCTTCCCCAGAGTTGTTTCCCTCCAAATTTCAACCCACAGCTGTTCAAGTCTAACTGTTACAGATATTTTATGAACGGAGGACGCCAGTAATCTGGTATATTGATTTTTTTTTTTTTACTCTTGTTTTTCCTTCCTCCGTTCTGTTATTTATTAAAAAAAAAAAAAAAAAACTCAATGTGTTTCTCCTAACGCTTCCTATCACACCCACATCTACACCACAACACTCCTTCACATCCTTATTTGTCAGCCTATCTCTCCATGTAACTCCACATGCTCCTCTCAAATAACTCTTTTCCACTGCTCCCACTCTTGACTTCTCTCCCTCCAACAATGTCCAAGCTTCACTTCCATACGTTAGAGTTGGTATCACAATACTGACATTTAATAACTTTTTCACCTCCATGCTCACTTCCCTGTTTCTTATCATTGCATTCAAGGAACCAGCAACCTTTCTTCCTAGTTGTACCCTTTCAAACGCTTCAGCCTCCAAACTTCCATCCTTACTCATCACACCACCCAAGTACTTAAATGTACTCACATTTTCCATTTTCTCCTCATCCAACCTCACTGTACATTCAGTGACTGAATTTCTTTCTAAGACCAAAACTTTACTCTTCTCTACGTTCACCATTAGATTCCGTTTCGTACACACTCTTCTAAACTCATCCACCAAGCATTGCAGCCTCCCTTCGTCTTCACTTAACAACACAGTATCATCTGCAAACAACAGTACAGGGAGTTTCCAAACACTGCCCTCTCTCACTAGGGCCGCTTCAACATCCACTGACCTAACTTGTATCTCTTTTATGACCCCATCTATGTACAGATTGAACAACCATGGAGACATGACACATCCCTGTTCCAATACAACCTTCAAATACAAAAATTCACTCAGTTCACTATCCACAGTCACTGCAGCCTTAGCACCCTCATACACACTCTTCACAGCATTTAACAACTTTCCATCTACTCCAAATATCCTTAATACTTTCCGCAATCCTTATCTATCCACCCCGTCATATGCTTTCTCCAAATCCATGAAGGCTGCATACAACTTCTTTCCCCTCTCTAGAAGCTTTTCCACTAAAGATCTACGAATGAATATCTGACCTACAAAACCTCTTCCCTTCCTAAAACCTCCTTGTACTTCTCCCACTAATACCTCTGTTATTTCCCTAACTTTGTCAATAAGTATCCTACCACATACTTTTCGTATTACACTAAGAAGACAAATGCCCGTATGATTACCACACACATCTTTTTCCCCTTTCCCTTTGTACAAGGGAATAATCATACCTGACTTCCAATCTTCTAGGACTCTATCTTCCTCCCAGGCCAATCTGCACATGTTCCACATCCATTCTACTACTATCTCTCTCCTATGCTTCAGCATTTCACCACACAGTTCATCAATTTCTTGGGTTTTCCCAATTTTGACTTTCTTCATTCCTTCCACAACTTCCATTCTACTGATTTCTTCCTTACCTCTCACATCCCTCCTTCTCCTAGCCATTCCCCAGCCACTTATACATGCATTACTTTCATTCTCTATGTTCAACAGTTCCTTAAAGTGTTCTCTTCATCTGCTCACTTTTTCTCCCTTCTCCACTAGGAATCAACCATTTTTATATTTCACTCCCTGACTAAGTTCATTGCCACCCTGTCTAACTCTCTTTACTTGTTTTCAGAACATTTTCTTACAGTCCACCAAATTTACACTCAAATTCCTTCCAAATTCTTCATCCACTCTCTTCTTACTCTCTTTTACTAATCTTTTCACCTCTCTCTTCCTCTCAACATATAACTCTCTCCTCCGTCTCTCAACTTCTTCCATCCCCCTATTTCTCATCCACTCATTTTATGCTTCCTTCTTTTGGGCCACAGCCTGTCTCATCTTTTCATTCCACCATGCTGTTCCTCACATCCTCTTTCGTGTTTACTTTTCCCCACGCACCACCTCACATGCTGCACATATTTCTTCTGTGAATATCTTGCACACACCTTCCACGTCCCCCATCTGCTCCAATCCATATTTACCCAATCGCTCCTCCACTTCTCTCTTATATTCTGCCTTTTTCTCAACCTCTTGTAACCTTGCCACTCTCCTTGCATATATCTCTTCCTCCCGTCCTTCCCTTCTTCTATTTCTCCATTTTTCTTGGACCTTGATTCTAACCACCATCAAAAGGTGGTCAAAAAGTCCACTCCCCCAACCTCTATATGCTCTTGCATCCATTACACACCTCATCCTTTCATCCACAAACACATAATCAATCACTGCCTTACGTTCATTCACTTCACAACCCACCCTTCTCATCGCTCGCCATGTATACGTGTGGATCATTTTGTGAATGAAGAGGGTATTGGCTATCATCAACCCCCTCCTGGCACAAATGTCTACTAAAGCACTGCCGTTCTCATCTATCTCAGTAGGCACACCCCACTCACCAACTACTCCATCCACCATATCATTCCCTACTTTATCATTCATATCACTAATCAAAAACACTCTCTTATTCCTTTCAAACTTTTCCATGCACACTTCCACATTTGTCCAGAACTCTTCTCTCACTGTGCATGCACAATCTTGTGTTGGCTCATACACGCACACAGTCACCCACATTTGTAGTCCAACTTTCAATCCTAGCCACACAGTCCTTGAGCCAATTGATCCATACTCTCTTACTTTCTCCTTCCATCTGTTACTCACAGCAATACACACTTCTTCTTTTGCCCTCTCATTCTCACCTACTCCCTCACATATACCCCATCCATATTCCCATTCTCTCACACTCTCACCTTCCATTTAGTTTCAGTTAATCCACATACATCCACTTTCGCACCCTCAAGCACTTGGACAATCTTTCTCTCTTTCACCTCATCATTTGCACCTCTTACATTCCATGTCTCCCGTATCATGTCCTTTGTTCGGTCCTTAATCGTCACCTTCTGGTCAGTCCATGTCCAAGGCTTCTTGTTCGTATTTTCAGTTGGTTGTTTTCCGGGGAGGGGTACCAACCCTCTGCCAACTCATTTGCTGTCACGGAGGGAACACGTTTTGGTTGGTGGTAAAGTTACCACCCAGCGTTGTAAATGCTATCTTGGTTTACAGGAAATTATTTGGATTACCACTCAGTGTAGAGCTACCTTAAAAACAGAGTACCACTACACTAAGTGGGCGAATGGATATATATATATATATATATATATATATATGTATATATATATCACATAGGTTTGTATAACGCACTAGATATTGAGACAGAATTAACAGCGATGAATTACATGGAAGGATTAAATAAATAGTCAGAAATATAGGGTCACACAAAAAACATATAATAATTTGGAAAAAAAAAAAAATTTAAACTGAAACAGACGCCATTCAGGAATGGAAGAATGGATTATACAGTATTTCCTTAGCCGGAAGATCAAAGATGGATCACCAACACAATAAGTGAAGGTTTATATATAAAATAAATTTTTAAATACAAAAATTAAACTGCCACGATATATATATATATATATATATACCCGTGTATAAGGTCAACAACTGTGTGGGAGTAAAGAAGGTACGGAGTCGGCTTAGCACATCCAATCTCTTGGAAACAGATTTTACAAGAGATGTAATATGATTTTTCCAAGATAAGCACTGAGTAAATGATAGATAGATAGATAGATAGATAGGTAGGTAGACAGATATATATATATAAATATATATATATATATATATATATATATATATATGTTCATGGAAGAAGGAACGAAAGGTCCCGAGCCCGCAAACCGTTCCTTTCAAGAAAAAAAAAAAATACAAAAGAGAGCCAAATTCAAGATCTGTTCATTTCGAGATGCCTGGACACACTGCGTTTGAAAGACTGGAGATCATAGGAAGTAGGAAATAGAGACAGAGGAAGCCAGTTCCAGAGTTGACCTGTTGCATGAATGAATGAGTGGGAGTAACGGTTAACTCTTGCATTAGAGAGTTGGACAGAAAAGCGATGAGAGTTTGTTGCTAGACGGGTCCTACACGCCCGTCGTAGAGGTGGGGGGATGCAAGCAGACAGTTCAGAGGAACAATGACCATTGAAGCAGCGATACAAGAGAGTTAAAGACGCAACAGTGTGGTGAAGAGACAGAGGTTGAAGGGAGCCAGTAAGAGGAGAAGAGTTAATGAGACGAAAAGCCTTTGATTCCACCCTATTAAGAAGAGTTGTATGTGGAGAGGCTCCCCACACATGAGAGTTGTACTCTAAACAGGAGTGAATAAAACCCGTGTATAAGGTCAACAACTGTGTGGGAGTAAAGAAGGTACGGAGTCGGCTTAGCACATCCAATCTCTTGGAAACAGATTTTACAAGAGATGTAATATGATTTTTCCAAGATAAGCACTGAGTAAATGAAATTCCAAGCATGTTCAACGATGATGCAGGACTGAGCTGAATATTATTAAACATTAGTGGGTACTCCTGTGGAAGATTTTTTGGGTTGATAGGTGTATGAACTGAGTCTCTGATGTATTAAAAACAAGATTATTTTTACCCCAATCAGAGATATGAGCCAAGTCAGACATTAGGTGTGCCATAGCTTCATCCCTTGTTTGTTGAGGTAACTGCTGAGAAGGACGTTGTGGGAACCGAATGGGAAGGTGAAGGGTTGAATCATCAGCATACGAGTGGATAGGGTTAGATGTACAGCTTAGGTCATTGATGAATAAACGGAAGAGAGTTGGTGATAGGACAGAGCTCTGAGGAAGACCACTGTTGATAGATCTAGGAGAAGAACAATGGCCATCTACAACAGCGGCTATAGAAAGAACAGAATGGAAACTAGAGATGAAGGCACAGATTGAAGGATAGAAACCGTAAGAGGGCAGTTTGGAAATTAAAGATTTATGCCAGACTTGATCGAAAGCCTTTGAGATGTCAAGTGCAATGGCAAAGCTTTCGCCAAAGTCCCGAGAGGAGGATGACCAGGACTCTGAAAGGTAGGTGAGAAGATCCCTAGTGGAGCATCCCTGACGGAACCCATACTGATGATCAGAAAGTTGTGATAGGAAAGATGCTTTAAAATTTTTCTGTTAAGAATTGACTCAAAAATTTTTGAGACACAGGATGTTAAAGAAATTGGACGATAGTTAGAGGGTTGGGAATGGTCACCCTTCTTTGGGACTGGCTGAGTGAGAGCAAACTTCCAGCAAGAAGGAAAGATACAAGTTGATAGAGGCGAAAGAGTTTACCTAGGCAGGGTGTAAGCACAGAAGCACAGTTCTTGAGGACAACAGGAGGGAACCCATCAGGCCCATATGCATTGTTAGTACTGAGGCCAGTGATGGCAGAAAATACATCAGCTGAAAAAATGTCAATGTCAGCCATGAGGAAGTCAGAGGGGGGAAGTGATGGAGGAACAGCACGGAATCATCTAAGATGGAATTGGAGGAGAAAGTCTGAGCGAATAGATCTGCTTTATCAGTATAAGAAATAGCTACAGAGCCAGCAGAGTAGAAAAGAAGGGGGAAGGATGATGAGGTAAAGTTGTTAGAAAGGTTTTTGACAAGGTGCCAGAAGAAGCGGGTAAAATTCGAGTTGGAGAGCTGAGAGCATTTAGTACGGATGTAATTATTTTTAGTAGAACGAAGAGCAGACTTAGCACAATTTCCGGCAGAAAAAAAAATGATGTGATTCAGGTTTGGGATGGCTCTGGTATCTTTTATAGGCCCTCTCCTTGTTGTGGACAGCATTAGAACAAACATGATTAAACCATGGCTTTCTTGCATAAGTCAAAGGGTATGAGAAAGGAATGTATGCTTCCATGCCCGAGAGAATAACCTCCATAATGCACAAGGCACACTCAGATGGCTCCAGGCCATGGAAGCGATAAACATTCCAAGGAAAATCAAATAAGTACTGCCTGAGGGCCTCCCAACCTGCAGCTCCAAAGTGCCACAGACGACTTTTCTTTGGAGGGTCCACAGGCCGCACCAGAGTGATAGGTCAGGTTAAGGTAACAAGGTTATGATCGGAGGAGCCCAACGGAGAGAAAAGATTAACAGTGTAAGCAGAAGGATTAGCTGTACGAAGAGGTCATGTACGTTGGAGTTCTATCCAAGGTGGTCAGGGATATGGGTAGGGTGCTGTACAAGCTGCTCTAGGTCATTAAGGATAGAAAAGATGTAGTCTTGTTCACCAAGTGGATCAGTGAGAGGAAAGGAGAGCCAAACGTGGTGGTAAACATTGAAATCTCCTAGAATGAAGATTTCTAAGAAAGGAGAAATGGATGAAATGTGTTCGATTGTAGAAGTAAGATAGTCGAAAAAATTTTCATAGTCGGTAGAATTAGATGATAAATAAACAGCGCAGATGTATTTAGTCAGAGAATGACAGGAAAGCCGAAGCCAGAGTGTAGAGAACTCAGAAGAATCAAGTTCAGGAACACGAGAGGAAGATAAGTCATTGCGTACATATACACAACTACCTTTGGCTTTGAAACAAGTAAAGAGAAAGTAGGATATATATATATATATATATATATATATATATATATATATATATATATATATATATATATATTTTGCCTGCATTTATATTCCTATTAGTATTCTGCATTCACGGATTCACATGCACTTAATAAATATTGTTTCTGGTGATTTGTTAATCACTGCCCTACTTACATAATACTGCCAGACATTAACCCACGGCATCCCGTAGACGTACTTCCACGTCCTCACGTTTTGTCACTGCCAATCCCGTTGACGTATTTCAACGTCCTGCAATTGCAAGGTTCATAATTTCCACAATTTTCAAAATTCGTGCGAGATTTTCGATTCGCCTATGTACCCAAGCCTCCCCTACCTGCCGCCAGGCGGGCAGCGTCCCAGACCCCGTGTGACCCGCGCTCGCCCTTGTCTCGGTCACTCACCTGTTAGCAGTGACCCAGGTCAGACATGGCGCGGAAAGGTCTCTCAGACAACGAAATTGCATCTGCCCTGGAAGCCTTCACTGGAGATAGTGATTCTCCACTTGACGATGATGTGGTGGATCGTGATTACATCCAGCCAGAGGAAGAAATAACAAGCAGTGATGAAGAGGTCCCTTCACCCCGGAAAAAGCGGTATGTGACATACCGTAAGGCAAGGGAAGGCCAGCCTGCTCCCCAACCACGTGCATGGATATCTCTCCATCCTGAATCTGATGAGGACGAGGATGAGGACGATGAGGATGATGACGGCTTGGGACGTGATATCGCCTCGTGGTTGGGAAAAGAAAAAATATCACCCCGAGGATCTGAAGGTGGGGCGAGAAGACATATCAGGTATGGTGCAAGTCTTTTGTCTGGGGAAGTGGAAAGTGGTGTGGTGGGAGTGCTGGGTGAAAGGGAAAGTGGTGTGGCGGGAGCGCGGGGTGAAAGGGAAAGTGGTGTGGCAGGAGTGCGGGGTGAAGGGGAAAGTGGTGTGAGGGAGGCAGCACGAGCACATGGTGCACGTAGACCTAGGGGAGAGGAGGTGGAGCCACTCCCCAGCACGTCTTTCACCCCACAATATTCCCAAACTTCCTCCCCACAGCCCCAGGATGTGGGGAAAGGAAGGAAAGGGAAGGGAAAGGGTAAAGGAAAAGGGAGAGGGAAGAGAAGTGCGAGTGATGAGAGGCGCCGCTCTCCACCTCCCCAACCTCCCCCACCACCCTCACCTCCCCACCCTGACGAAGGGGACGATGGGGACGTGGCTGGAGACGGTGGTGTCTCGTGGAACTGGGAAGATGGGAGTAATTTTACTCCCATCATTCACCCTTTCACTGAGGAGTGGCGGTCTGGTTGCACGGCTCCAGGTGTGCATGCGGGTTCGTCTAGGGTGGATTTTTTCCACTTGTTCTTTTGGGAGGCGTTTGTGGGGCGCATAGTGGAACAGACCAATATATTTTCACGAACACAGCGCCGTGAAAGTGAACGTTTGGGAACCACGAGCAGGCATTCCCAACAATATGACTATCCCGTTACAATTTCAGAGATGTTCTTATTTTTTGCCCTGGTTCTCTTGATGGGTGTGGTAAGGAAAAACCAAATTCCTGCCTACTGGACAATTGACATAATGATCCTCACACCTTTCTTTGGAAAGGTGATGAGTCGTAACAGTTTTCAGCATATTCTCGGCCGCCTCCACTTTTTTGATGCAGAAGATCCAGCCAATGCAAATAACACAGATAAAATGAGGAGAATTAGGCTGGTATTTGATCATTTACGGGAAATGTTCCGCTCCTCATTTTATCCTTACAGAGACCTCGTCATAGACGAGAGTCTTGTGTTGTGGAGAGGCAATATTTCCTTTAGGCAGTACATACCCAGCAAGAGACACCGTTTCGGGTTCAAATCTTTGTTATGTGTGACTGTAAGACTGGTTATGTGCAAGACATAGTCTTGTACACGGGCGCACAGACAGATATAACAGAAGATCGTAGTATAGAACTCTCTGGGGCCGTGGTGAAGACAATGATAGAGGAGTACCTTCATCGTGGTCATGTGTTGTACCTGGACAACTGGTACACTAGCCCTCTTCTCGCTAGGTTCCTCCACCAACACAACACCGGAGTCTGTGGTACAGTCAAGAGAAACCGTCGCCATATGGTCAAGATAGGGAGGAAACTTGACAAGAACGAGGTGGTTTTCTTCCAGGCCAATAACATCCTTGCCACCCTGTGGAACCACAACAGGGAAGTTTGCCTCCTATCAACTGTTCACAGCCCCCTGATGCACCGTACAGACTCCGTGGATCACCGTAGTGAGAGGAGGCGCAACGTCTGGAAACCCGAGTCTGCACTGGACTATAATCTGAACATGAGGCAAGTGGATCAGTCAGACTCGATGATTTCCAGTGTTGACTGTGCCAGGACCACGATGAAGTGGTGCAAGTAACTCTTTTTCCACTTGCTCGACATCACGGTCCTGAATGCGCTCTACCTGCACGCCATGACCACCGGAGTATCCGAGACCTTTGAGGGGTTTGTGAGGGAGCTGGCACGTGAAATAATCGCCAACCATGCCCATGACAGACCCACACACACCGCACCCGCACCCCCATGGCTGCCCAGACTCCCCTACGCCTCGCAGGATGCCACTATCCTAGCACAATCCCTTCCGACCCAAACCGTCGTAAACCCCAGCGCCGCTGCCATGTATGCAAGCACTCGACAGTCAGACCATCCACTCAGAGAAAAGACACAAGATACGAGTGTGTTGAGTGCAATGTTGCGTTGTGCCTTCAGCCATGTTTCAAAGAGTACCATAATTTCCTACACTACTGAAACTGTGTGGGATGGCGATATGACGCTCATTATAATGGTAAGGCCAGTCAGTAGGTGCTAAGTCATATATAAAGTTGAAACGGGTGTAATGTTTTCAGGAAAGTAATGTATAAGTTGAGAAATAGTGTAAGTTGAAAGAAGTGATATCAAAACTACACCCACTGTGTAAATCTGCGAAAATATGACGCTCAGTATAACACTCTGGTCAGTAAATATGTGACAGCAAGAATATAAATTGGAAACGGGTGTAATGTTAGCTTGAATAAAACGTATAAGTTGAAAAATAGTGTAAGTTGTAATAATTGATGTCACGAGTACACCCACTGTGTAAATCTGCGAAAATATTACGCTCAGTAGAACATTCTGGTCAGTAAGTATGTGATAGGAATTATATAAAGTGGAAAAGGTTGTAATGTTAGTAGTAAGGTAATTTATAAGTTGAATACTAGTGTAAGATGAAACAAATGATATCGCGATAACACTCACTGTGTAAGTACGCGCTAATATGACACTCAGTTGAATCGTAAGGTCTGAAATAATGTGATATCAATTATATCAAGTGTAAACATGTGCAATGTTAGTGGAGAATTATTATATAAGTACAAAAATAGGTTGTAAGTTGAAATAGTAGTCATACCGACTTCGCCGTGTGTGTTATTATGCGCTATTATTACGCTAAATATTTACGTAAGGCCTGAAACTATCTCAAAACAGTTCTCTAAAGTTGAAAAGTGTATAATGTTATTAGGAAAGTATTATGTAAGTAGAAAAAACACAATACGAATTGAAACAACAGTCACAGCGATTTCACTCACTATGTAAATAAGCGCTAACATTACGCTAAATGTTATCGAAAGGCCTGTGAAGACGTAAAAACAGTTCAATAAAATGTAAAATGGTATAATGTTATTGTAGATGTATTATGTAAGTAGAAAATATGATATGTATCATGATTCTGGAATGTTAGCGATTCATCGTGACCAGTCTGCCCGATTTTGCTTGTTTCGCACGATGGTACAATGCTTATTTCAGCTCTATTTTTGTATAAAATCCAATTTACTCTTTTATCACATGTTTTTATGTTTGTAATAAATACATATCTACTTACTTTCATTGGTTTCCCAGACTTATAATACCATAGAAAACGTTAGAGGCTCAGACCACTTACATACAACACGGTACCAGGTGTGACCAAGGTATACCTGTTTAGGGCACTTATGGACCCCGGGGAACAATTTCTTCATGACTGACCATTGTTTCTGACCAAAAGCGAAAGTTTTAGCAAAAAAAATTTGGGTCCAAAAATGGTCGAGATTGGGGGGTACCAGTGGTGAAAAAGTGGTCGGGACGGTGCGGGTTAACACCATTCACGTCCGTCGTTACCTTAGGAATGCACATTCATTCATGGATATTTATGCTTCTACTAAAACGTTGCCACATCTTGACAGGAGGTAACACAGCAGGGTATAGGATCTCCTTGAGGCAACTTTACCACGTACCACATTCAGAAAGTCTGTTGAACTTAAGCTCTGCTTAAGGCCGCATATACATTCTTTTATCGTAATTCATACTGGTACCGAACTAGTATGAACTTAAGCTTTGCTTAAGGCTGCATATACAGTACATTCTTTTATCGTAATTCATACTGGTACCAAAGCAGCAACCAGAGTAGACTGAATGTTGAAGTGAAAGAAATGAGCAACCATGCTGATTTCACAAAAAAGTAACTCCCTGGCAAAGACGAAATGGCTGTGCTAAGCTTGATCAACAGGTAATGTAATAAAGGCAAAAAAAAAAAAAGTAAAGGTGAGAGCAGACACCACGGGGTGCTTAGTCGCATGCTCATCTCAGTAACATAGTCCCTTGAGCCTTTGGCGTGTTTTCACCCAATATCCTGGGATACAAGGCCACTGCATCATCCAGATTACCACAGTTATCTCTCCTAGGTGTTACCCTAGGTACTCATTTATCTACCAACCTATAATGGGTGGACACCTGCATCGAGTGCTGCCAGCTGCCCGCACCATTATTAGAACTCTGGTACTAACAGACTGACAGCTTCACGGTCAGCGACATTGGTTACTAAGCCATGGCAGCAGTACTGTGGTAGCAGTACCAAACCAAAAAACTTCATCGTAGTGAAAAGTTTAAGATCCTTTCGATATCCTGTGTGGTAGGTCTCCATATTATAATTGCAAATCATACTAGATAGATAGATAAATAGATAGATAGAGAGACAGATAGAAGCAGGAAGTCAAATGATGAGAAGGTGTTGTGTTTGCGAGAAGCGAGCAGTGCTAAACGCTTACACGGGGGAAAGCTGACGACAGCGGCCAGTAAGGAGATGATTCAGTTAGCTGTCAGCAGTCCTCTCGTGAGAAAGTTCTGTTGCCATGAGGAAGATACGTGACACACACACCCTACTACACGAGATTTTAGGAAAGAGAGTTTAGAAGGAGACAAGCGACCCTAGAGAGAGGTCGAGACGGAGATTAGCTTTAGAACAGAGAGAGAGAGAGATAGCGAGACAGGGAGGTAGCTACCCAGGACTTATACTATTATACCTGTTTAATATTTCCAAGACAAATAAAAATAGTCCCATACTATTCTTTACCTCTCCTGTCACTACATGACATCTGGTGGGGAAACTACTACAAGATATAAAAGCCGCTCGACCACAAGTCTAAAATATACTTCTCTACAATTAACTACAAAGTCTTTATGACATTTGGTAGCAGCGAACGTATACGAACCTCGTCTACGAATCAACATTAAATTCCTACAAAATATCAAGATTGACAACAACCAACAATATCAGCTCCTGCCCCCTCCGTCTCCCAGATCATTACGCTGATGCAGAGGTCAAGAGATCACTCGACGCCTTGCAAGTAGCTTAACGACAAACCAGCAAATCTGCGGACATCGTCTCCGAATTAAAAGCAAATTTCTACAAAAGCATCCGAGACTACAAGGTTAGCTTCAGTTCTACAAAGTCTACAGCCATCTACAATCAACTACAATTAACAACTCTACGTCGTCTGTATAATCTTCTACACGCACCTACAAGTAGCGGCAGTCTTCATCCCACAACGAATAAATCACTAGAGAAAAGGACAGAGAAAACTTCCACATAGAATAAAGGGAACAAACACACGAAGAGTGAGGCACGATTTACAACTCATCTTACTCACTCGTCTTCACTCAAGTTACTCATCGCTACTCATTCACTCACCACAGCTACCAGTGTGGGAAGTTGAGGTCATCGTGCGTGCTTGCTGAACAGATGCCACGTCAGTCAACACACCACCTGCACCACCACTCACACCATTTTCCACCACGGTAAAAATTAGTAATTTACATAGTTACTTCATTTATACAATACACAGTGATAGACAATAAGCTTCTGCACAAACATATAAAACGTGCTGTATAGTTACAGTTTAAATACACATACTTACTTCAGTTATCTGCATAACTCAAACACTAAATAATCACCAACAATAAATATTCTACACTGTATATATTCATTCATTTATTATAACATTTATTTACTACCAACGAGTGTTACCATTTATACCTACATAATATACGTGTTTCATACATACAGCTATACATTATTATATCTACAAAGTGATAAAGAAAATATACCATCACAGTTACTCAGTGAGCAATTGACAGAACTGTATTAAACATTTATTAATTAAAGCTACCTAGTGGAAACATATAAATTAAGTTACAAGGTAAACTAGAAAAAAAAAAAAAAAAATGGCCAACACAAATGCCGTTAGCAAGAGTGAACATCTTCAACACAATCGTGAAGACAATGATTTCCACACAGTGCTGACACACATATTACCCACGATAGGTACAGGTGAACAAGTCAGTGTGTATAGTTAATACTGTATATAGTGTATATATATATATTTTATATAAAATAACAAAATATGGGACTATATAATATCATTTTATAGTATCTGTGCAATATAAACTAAACTTTGAAAAAGTATCCCAAGAAAATTAGCCAGTAATTATGTAACCATGAACAACATGGAAACAAGCGTACACAAGCAAAGAGAAACAAACTATGGAAAATCAATACATACAAAAAAAAAAAAAAAGAAAGAAAGAAAAGTAAAACAGAAAAAAGAGAAATAGAGTAAGATCACATAACAAACAAATGAAAATAAGTGTAAATGTTACTACATAAGTCAAAATACCACGTAAACTACAAACAAAAAAGCAAATTGTTGTCTCCACATACAAGTGGCACGACACATCATCACTATCATCGACCGCAGCATATGTTAGGACTGCAGTTATTACAATTATGTTACTCCATATTATAATTATGTAACGACAAACGATTGCATTATGTTACACTTTGCCAATTATGTAACAGTTGCATTAACAAGATGTAACTTTTATGTAACTTTAACTACAATTATGTACCTACAAACGATATGTAACAATTATGTAACGACAAAACAGTTGAATTAACAAGATGTAACTTTTATGTAACTATAATTATAAGGCCAACACAATTATGCATTAACACAATATTTGGTAACAATTCATAAAATGTTACAATTATGTAGTACCACAATGTTAGTACAATATTATAAGTCATACAATTATAGCACAATTCTATATTACCAGTATCATCATACAAGTTAGGTGAAATATTAGACATTACTAAAGTGATAACTCAAATATGTAATGTATAACCTAGCAGTATTACCATTGCACAATTATATGCGTACGTCTGTTGTACATGCACGTCTTACAAGTGTTATACAACAACCATTGCATTTATTCAAATATGTATACAACTTGTTTAAATGTAATATTACTGAATAATCACTATTTACTATGAATAATATATGTATACAATATTCATACAATTATGTTACTTTACAATATTATGTATTTCACTTAATTAGCTTATAAGTTCATTATAATGTATATATAATATGTATTAATATGTTATGACTATTAAATGTCGATGGTACGCCATTTTGCGCGGCAGAGCAATGTGGTAGGTCTCCATATTATAATTGCAAATCATACTAGATAGATAGATAAATAGATAGATAGAGAGACAGATAGAAGCAGGAAGTCAAATGATGAGAAGGTGTTGTGTTTGCAGAAGCGAGCAGCGCTAAACGCTTACACGGGGAAAGCTGACGACAGCGGCCAGTAAGGAGATGATTCAGTTAGCTGTCAGCAGTCCTCTCGTGAGAAAGTTCTGTTGCCATGAGGAAGATACGTGACACACACCCTACTACACGAGATTTTAGGAAAGAGAGTTTAGAAGGAGACAAGCGACCCTAGAGAGAGGTCGAGACGGAGATTAGCTTTAGAACAGAGAGAGAGAGAGAGATAGCGAGACAGGGAGGTAGCTACCCAGGACTTATACTATTATACCTGTTTAATATTTCCAAGACAAATAAAAATAGTCCCATACTATTCTTTACCTCTCCCGTCACTACATGACATCTGGTGGGGAAACTACTACAAGATATAAAAGCCGCTCGACCACAAGTCTAAAATATACTTCTCTACAATTAACTACAAAGTCTTTATGACACCTGTATATACCGTTGCAAGTGAGAGGATGGTGACCAGGGTGGCTCATGATGGACTCGGTGTGTCAGAACAAAGCAACTATATTTGTAAGAATGTAAAAAGTAAATATAAGGAAGATCACCAATCTTTAACGTATCAGATGTTCTTCAGTAGTTCTTGAGGTTGATTTGAGTATAAATTGCTTGTTCTTACTTTTATCTTCCTTTAACCAGCTACAAGGCATTTCACAGCCAACCAAGTGGAGACAGCGTCAAAGTAAAACCACAAGGTCAAACATGATTATTTCATTTATAAATGTTGCGGAAACTTGTTTTTTGTTAAAAAAAAAAAAAAAGGTTAATTATCTCTACGAACACGTCCCGTGGTCATTCTGTAAGTGGATGGTGGTACTGTAACTGGATTTAGGATGGTAGGGTAAAGCAAATAAATAAAGTATGGGGCTACAGCTCCTAGTTTACTATAGCAAAACAAAGTAAATATACAAAGCAGTCAAGAAAAAATGTTCGCCCACAGTATATTACGCGCCAAGTCTCTAATGGCAGTTGGAGAGGTGACGGATACTCGTATTTAGTGTTATGCTTTATATATTACATGCACTATCTCCTGCCCTTACATCAGACCTACGTCAGTACCCATAGAAAAAGAGAATTAAAACCTGAAAATATATCAATGCAAGAACACACGGAAAGAAAAGAATATAAATATATATTTAAAGAATAAAACAAAAACAAGTACTCAAACAATGCAACACCCGCGCGCCTACCAACTGATGTAAGGCCCGTATATATGATTTTGCCCGTGATGTTGACCTTCGCGGGTTTCTCTCAAAGTAAAATCAATGCTGTATCTTGAACCCTTCTAGTCTAAATCAGATTAAAATTGTGAAAATTGTACTTGCAATGTGACCTTGACATTTGAACTCATCCTGTGACCTTGTTATTTAACTGATCATATGCAAAATAGAAATCCTTTGTTCTTGCTGTCCCATGAAGCATTCTGCAGAGTTTGGTTAAAATCAGATAAACACTTTATTTGCTGACCTCCTTGTGACCTTGACCTTTGACTTATGATTCTCAGAAACGATAGGTCGACTCTTTGGTTGACCCTCAGCCCTACCACCAATGTTTGGTCCAAATCAGATCATAACTGCTTTAGTTATTATGTTCACACATGGACATACTGGTCGAAGTTTTAACTTCCCAAGTGAAAATGACTTTTGAGAGACTTTTCTCAAAATTAGCTCACTTGTTTCTTGCCTAAATATAAAGCATTCCACTAAGTTTGGTCAACAGCAAATCAAAACTGTTTAAGTCGAGTTTGCTGGGTCATACGGTGACCTAATTTTGTGGTCGTGACCACGGATTTATTATTCTCCAAAGCAGTAGATCAACCTCTTGGGAATGCCTCAACCCATCCATCAAGTTAAGTTAAATAGGATGAGATTATATTTTTATTTTGTTCACACACACACACACACACACACACACACACAAACACACACACACACACACACACACACACACACACACACACACACATGAGCACGCGCACGGAGTAAAACTTGATACCTCCTCTTGCGCAAGTATAACAAAACGAACAACTTCAAAAGTAATACAAAATAAACAGAAAATAAAGAACATGAATAAACTTCAAACCAAAGCTACAGTGTGTTGCAGAACTACCTGGAAACAAAACACAAAGACTGAAAACTAAATAACACAAAACAAAGAACGGAAAACAAATCAAACAAGACAAACAGGACCACCGGGAGACCGTTTCGCACCACGGCTCTTTATGTGAGTGTGTCTTTATGTGAGTGTGTCTCTCGATCAGCGCCACCGCCAGGATCCTGTGTACCCGTAGAAAGGTTGCACTCCTTGTTACTGTGGCTGAGGTTAGGTAGGAGGTAACTCGAGGTTTAAAGTATGTTTAGTGTAAGTGGACAACTTAGTCAGAAGTACGTGTATTTAACCCCTTGAAAACAAAGACGTCTTTTTGTAGCTTAATTTTGCTGTTATCTGATGATTTATTTTTTTCCAGCTAGGAGAAGACGTTATCACAATGAATATATTCGAATATGTATTAACCTCTTACTACTAGGCTTCTTTCCTAATCTAAATAAAGTCAAGCAAGATAAAAATATAAATAATGAATCGGTAGTAGAGGGGTTTAAGTGTTGACGGAAAATTCAGGCGAGGAATACAAGTTCGAGTTCAGACTTAAGGAGGGAGTAAAAGTGGATATGAAGTCCACAGGTTCAGTGGAATGTTGAGGCTACATGTAAGGTCTGTAGAGCTGTACTGTATGCTGGCCCTGAGGACATGGCTTTTCTAGTTCAGGCATAAAGCTGGATGAATCAAAAAATGTTAAAAAAAAAAAAAATCCTTAGAATACAAAACGGCGCCGGGCTTGAAGTATGACCGTGACTCCTGACCATGACATATAATTTATATGCACCTAAATCGAGAAACGTCTTCCTGCACTTACACATGGGACATATGTCGTGTATGATCTAAACATGAACACACGCTTTTTTTCAACACTCTGAGTTTTGACAAACTACAGATCACCACAAGAATCGAATTATTCCTTCCTAGACCCACAGTCTACACACAACGCACTTGTTAGTTTCACTGCAAATCGGATCAGGAATTTACTATATATCTGGTTAATATGCATGTATGCAACTGCGTACATAGCAAGCAACTCGATCATAGTGGATACGACTTCGGCGTTGCAAAATACACATGAGGTTGTCGTGTAACTGACACTGAGTTACGAGACGAATATGAGATAACTGAGAATGAGTTGGGACGTTCGACTGAGGTTTAGAGAAAACTGAGAGTTTGGGGATAACCGGGGGAGGACTAGGGGCAAAGATATAAAAAAGAGAGGTTGATCGAGGAGTGAGGGGGAGAGATGATTGGTTGCCAGAATATCAAGGGAATGAATAGTTAGATGTACCTTGTGGAGGGATTGAAATTGTCTGAGGAGATTATGCATGAGTTAAGAGTGGAAAAAAAGATATTGAGAAGACAATATGTAGTAGGTGGGATTGAAATGCATCCATGGGACTTTTGAAGGTTTTGAAAAATGTGTGTGGGGTTGTGAAGAGGCTGAATGGAGTTAGAGTGGGGGAGGACGGGTTTAAATATAATAATAGGTGTTGTTGAGGGTTAGTATGGTATTAAAATGGTTGTGGAGAGGAGGAATGGTATCAGTGGAAGTATGAAGGGATTAAGATGCGATAGTTGAGGTTATAGAAGTGTTAAAAGGTATTGGTGGGGTTTTGGAGGGGATGGAAGGTGTTAGGAAGGTCCTGGACGCGTTGAGAGGGTTTGAGAAACTGTGTAAAGGTTGAACAGGGTTTAGGCGTTGCAAAGGTGTTATGAAAGGATACATTGGTATTGGTAAGGGTTGTGGAGGGACTGAACGAGGTTAAGTGAGTAAGGGACTGACAAGTTCTGATGGGGACTGTGGTCATGCTGTGACAGGCCAGTATCGTGAATGGTGTGGTAATGGGGTCTGATTTAACCCTTGAAGCTGACAAAAGAATGATAAAAAGTGGAGTACCAAGGAGAGAGAGAGAGAGAGAGAATAAATTTTTCTATACACCCTAAATGATTGGCATGCATATTAATACCTCCTGCTGAGAGGATCACGTAGTTTAACACACCAGTTGGAAAATCTGATATCAGCTCATAACTAGGAATACGCTGTACACGGCAAGAACAATACAACACTTCCTTATCTGACCAT